>NC_037094.1:67757318-67989818 GCF_002994745.2 Rosa chinensis
TGAGAAAATGATGGGAGCTCTGTTTTGTTAGATGATCCTGTAAGTAATGTAGATATCATAGAGTTGGGTGCTTTCGATCTCAAATCGAGAAAGCTTCTTGCTTCTTTTTGTGACTATTGCAGGAAGCGAACATGGTTAATATGATTTTACTTTTACCTTGGATTTCGTCTTATGCTGTGGACGAGTCTTTCTTTGATCCTCTTGTACTCATAGGAAAAGTTGTCACTAAACTGTGACAATGATCTGAGTTTGTGAAGGTCTGGTATTGGCTAGTAGCACATTATTCATGTTTCTGTGACAAAGAAATGTTTTTAGTTGCATATAGGTTGTGAAATAGGAGGGCAGAGGCCTCTTCTTTACATATGAAGTGGTGGATGTGCCACTTGTTTGGCACAAAACTAAGTTATGGACATTAATGAACTCGATGGCTTAATTGGATGTCGAGAAGCTTGAGGCCTCTTCCTTACTCATTTGGGGTTTTCTTTGCTTCAAATGGGCATATCATTGCTTCATTACTCACTGAGGTTGACACACTCAAACTCCTTGTACTTACACATCCAGTTTGTTTTGTTAATTGATTTGATAGCACTTCAGAGTCTCATAAGATGGCGGGAAAAGAAAACTATCTATAATGAAGAAAGAAGGGTTCAGAAAAAAGAAAAGAAAAGAATGTTCAATAAAAACTGGCCCAATAAAATTGGACCAGTCCTAGGCCCAAAATACCTATAACTGTGGTGACCCACTGACCAGTGTCTCAACTCTTTGAGACTCGGATTATTCAGTTGATGGGTGTTCAACTTCAATGTCAGTGTTTCTAAGAAGAAGCAAATTCAGCCAACAGTACCCGCTGTTTCTCCGCCGCCACTCTCAGTCAGATGTCTACCTACACCGCCGCTGCCGCTATCGCTCCGCCGCCGAGATGGGACGAAGCCCAGGAGGGCAGCAAAAACGAGGTCGCGGAGAACAAGGATTCCGTCCTACTGGTGGCTCTCTGCCCCTGTCTGGTTTGCTTAATTCTCCTCCTCATAGTAATCTCCATTGTCCTCATGGTCAAATTCCGTTTCTTTTGCCACACCCCACTTCGCTCTTTACTCTACAAGAAAAAATGCTAGCATCATCATCTTCAAACATCTCAAGTTTCTCAATTTCAATTAAACCCGTTGGTCATTTGCTACCAAATAGGGGCTTTTCTAGTGTCACCTCTGGTGGTGAGGAGGAGGAGGAGGAGGAGGAGGATGGAGGGGTTGAAAATGAGGATGTTAGTGTTAGTTCTGGTCCTGGTGCTGGTGCTGACCCGGAGGAGGTTGATAGGGTATGTAAGGTGATTGATGAATTGTTTGCATTGGATAGGAATATGGAGGCGGTTCTCGATCAATGTGGTGTTGAATTATCTCATGATTTAGTCGTTGCCGTCTTGAGACGCTTCCACCATGCTAGAAAACCTGCATTTCGGTTTTTCTGTTGGGCTGGGGACAAGCCTGGTTTTGAGCATGATTCCACGACTTATAACTCTATGATGAGTATTTTAGGGAAGACTAGACAGTTTGAGACTATGGTATCGCTGCTCGAAGAAATGGGAGTCAAGGGACTACTGACAATGGAAACTTTTGTGATTGCTTTCAAAGCTTTTGCTGCCGCCAAAGAGAGGAAGAAAGCTGTTGGAATCTTTGAGCTCATGAAGTATTACAAGTTCAAATATGGTGTCGATACCGTGAATTGCTTGCTTGATACTCTCGGAAGGGCAAAGCTAGGGAAAGAAATGCAAGTTCTTTTTGACAAGTTGAAAGGGAGGTTTACCCCAAATTTACAGACTTATGCGGTGCTGCTTGATGGGTGGTGCAGGGTGAAGAATTTAATGGAGGCGGGGAGGGTCTGGAACGAGATGATTGATAAGGGGTTTAAGCCTGATATTGTTACACATAATATCATGCTTGGAGGTTTGTTGAGGAGTCACAAGAGGTCTGATGCTATCAAATTGTTTGAGATCATGAAAGCCAAGGGTCCATCACCTAATGTTAGAACCTATAGTATTCTGATTCAGAACTTCTGCAAGCAAAAACAGATGAAAGAAGCAATAGACTTATTTGATGAAATGCGTGAATCTGGGTCCCAGCCTAGTGTTGTGGTTTACACAAGCTTAATCACAGGGTTTGGAAATCAGAACAAGATGGATATGGTTCATGGATTATTGAAAGCAATGAAGCAAGATGGTTGCACTCCTGATGGGGTGACCTACAATGTCTTGATCAAATTGATGACGAGGCAGAGAATGCCAGATGATGCGGTCAGGATATACAAGAAGATGATTCAAAATGGAGTTGGGCCATCAATACACACCTATGTCATGATAATGAAGTCTTATTATCAGACAAGAAATTATGACATGGGTCATGCAGTATGGGATGAGATGATTGAGAAGGGCTGCTGCCCAGATGATAACGCATATACTGTTCTCATTGGAGGTCTTATATGCCAGGGAAGAACGGGGGAGGCCTGCAAATATCTAGAGGAAATGATAGAGAAAGGAATGAAAATTCCTCAGCTTGACTTCAACAAGTTTGCCGCCGACTTCTCCAGAGCTGGGAAACCTGACATACTTGTGGAGATGGCTCAAAAGATGAAGGTCGCTGGTAAGTTTGAACTCTCCAATGTCTTTGCTAGGTGGGCTGAAATGACGAAGAAAAAGATGAAAGGAAGAGATCCTGACGAAACTAGTGATCAAGGAATCTATTTTACTTCCCATGGATCCATACATGATACTAGGTCTTAATACGGTAGAGGCGTGAGGACAATCAAGGGCCGGGCAAGAACATGGGAGATTTCCTCAGGGTTGCCAAAACACTGGTATGCAGTCCTGAGACTTTTGACAAAATGCTATTACATTTAGTTTACAGAGTTAACATAGGTGTAATAGACCTTCATTTCTGTTGGTTTGTATTGAATAGATTTTGAAGTTATAGTTTGAATATGTCATGAAATTCCTTGTATGATTCTGTTACCTCCCTCTCTTTGTTGTAATCAAATCATGTTGTTAGTGATGGACAGAGCATCCCATATTCTGGTTATTATGTCCTGTTATTTCAGCCATACCGTGAACTCAGTTTGCTTATTCTTGCGCTGTGTTCTCTCATTTCTCATCTGCTACAAGATATTAAAGTGCTAGATCTTCTAAAAGTAAATCTTAGGCCGAAATTTAAGCAAACTCTGTAGTGCTCCTTTGTAGAGACTTTGGTTTAGGATGGATTCATTCCTTTGTTCTTGCAACCTAAAAGTAGGAAGAAGTACATCCAATCCCTCTTCAGCTGTGCACAGGAAGCTTCTGTGATCTGGGAGTGAAAGTGAAACAAGCTCTAATCTTACCGACCTACTAAGTAACAAGTTACTAACAAATATTTGAGCTACGAATGCCAAACAAGTTGGCCAGTCTAAGACGTAACACGACTTTTCATCAATACAATCGTTATAGTGATAATGAAAACAAGTTGGCCACTCTTAAGAGTGTATGGGGTTGATAATATTTGATGTAACACGAATGTTTTTCATATATAAGACAAGAAACCTACAATTGTTTTTTTTTTTAAAAAAGCTTTCCTTTTGTTCTACAATCCCTATCCTACACCGAAAGAATGAATTTTTCAAAACATTAATCATAAGAAAATGTGGATTTCTTTGAAACATTTATACAATAAAATATATGACTTGATCCACCGTACATATTAGGTTTGGTTGATTCCTCTTTCAAGCATTAGATCTCGATCTTAGTTGAGAGTCATTTCTTGTCGCAAATATTCACTTGTATATTATAAGATGTGGCTTTTAGATAAAATTAGTAAGGTAGAGAATAATGAAGATAGGAACTGTTCCGATGGAAAAATGGAGGCGGACAAATCAGAGTACCATACTGCTCCAGAAGTGATGGGCATTCCGAAGGGAGCTATTCCATATATATAGATGCATGTTCCGCATAGAAGCTCACACACACAAGTTGTCGTCTTGTTTTCTTTTCCCATGACCCAACAAAACATTGATGGACCAACATACACTATATAGTAGTATGATTCCTAGATACCTGCCCATCATAATATATTATCATATACAATGCGATCTCGTATATAGCATTTTTATTTATGTGGTCATAGAATTCAATCCATTGCCGTTGCTTTGCTTTGTGATACAAAAGCGATGCACTCATATACAGAGAACTTCATTGTCCATGGAAGCTACACTTACTAATCTATAACTTGTGTAACCTTTCTTCTAAGTGAAGCCACCTGCGCGCATCAAGCCATTCCTAAATTAAGAAACATAAACTATTGTATATGTGATCGATCTGTGACCATTAGTTTAGAATGCATACCATTTCCAATAGTGATGATCCTGTATAATGAAAATGTCATTGTGTACCTGCTTGTTATAGCGTATGCTTCACAAGCAAGGTAATCTGGTGACTAATTAAGTAGAAATTTGATATTGGATCCCTTAACATACAAGGCAATGATCGATGTTAGATAATCTAACCATTACCAGATAAGCCTAATGATTTCTCACTGTGAGACCCGCCATATCTTGGAAAGTGGACCACCCAATGACCAATGCCTGTCCGTGGTTTTGAACCAATGAACCACTCCCATGGGCCTGCCTAAACCCACACTTTTTTCTCTTTTCAGCTGGTTCATTTATTTACTTGCAAGCTACCTGTCCCTGGCCATTCTCAAATGGCCGGTAAGTGCTGGCTAGCTGGTTTATTCAATGAATAGATCTTGTTATCCAACAATCCAGCTTGGTTAGTGTCAACTACCTGAGCAGTTACACGACATGATGATCGATCACCCAATTCGCATCCTAATCATCAAAACAAAAGAGTTCCACTTGAATGCTTGATCACTTATCTTCTCTCTTACATCATCCATGAATATCATCCAAAATCATTTACTTAATATTTCACCTTTACATGCCTCTGTATATGTTATTATATATACTAGTTGTACTACATTAGCATAGGCACCCCTCTCAAGATCCTTAAGAGCCTTTATCCATTTTTAAAATGGCTTCCACCACCACCACCACCACGGCCTCCCTCTGCCTTTTCCTCCTCTTCATCCTTTTGCAAACAACTAGCAGCAAAGCGGCCGGCGAGTCTCCGACGTCATTCGCTTGCAACCCGCAAGACGCAAGCACCAAGGACTTGCCGTTTTGCCGCGTAAAGTTGCCGATACATGTGAGAGTGAGGGACCTGATCGGAAGGCTGACGTTGCAAGAGAAGGTGAAGCTGCTGGTGAACACTGCCAAGGCCGTGCCGCGCCTTGGGATCAAAGACTATGAATGGTGGTCGGAGGCACTTCATGGAGTCTCCAATGTGGGTCCCGGAACCAAGTTTGGCGGGGAGTTTCCGGGAGCCACCAGCTTCCCTCAGGTCATCACCACCGCTGCTTCCTTCAATGCTTCTCTGTGGGAAGCCATCGGACGGGTACGTACTCAGATCCACCAACTATTATTATTGTTCATCAATTTTGGTGGCTCATTTCTAATTATAATTAATGTTTGATATAATTAAAGATTTAAAGGTAACCTTGTGATTACTTTTGGTTATGTACTTCTGTTCTTTTGTTTTTGTTTGGATGGAATTTGGAATAATAGTACTAGACTACTAGCTATAGATATGGGCACTTTTTATACGTATATGCGTATGAGCCTATTAGCCTCTAGGGAGTCATGCAGAGGCATGGCTTTGTCAGTTTAGTGCATGTTAAAAAAAATTCCGTGTATTTAGATATTGGATAGTCTTAATAGTTTCAGACCAAATAAGTGAAATAACATCTTTATATACTTACAATAAATATAAGATAAAATTATCTTCAAGAATAGTTAATCATTTCTCTCAAATTTCGTTGCATGTTTAGTAAAATTGTTTTATACCTAATGCATGTGTTAGAAGTTGAAACTTACTTAAACGACCTTAAATTTCCATCATTTTGGATAGGTCTGAAAATACTTTTCATTGAAATCAATGAATTGGATGTTAATATATATAACAAGTGGGGCTCTAAAGGTGGGGCAGTTAAAGTTACAAGCATTCTGGAGTGCTTTTATGCTTTTCTATGTAAGCAAGCTGTAGCTGTAGGAAAGTTGCAAGTGGCACTGCTACTCAATTGCCTGCTCTGCCTGGTTTCTCAATTTGGAGTGAATAGATGGGGTCATACGTACATGAATTTTTTGAATGAAAAATTAAATGCTTTTCGATCTTAAAGTATAGTAATGTTATATACAGGTTGTGTCAGACGAAGCAAGAGCAATGTATAATGGAGGTATGGGCGGGCTCACGTACTGGAGTCCAAATGTGAACGTACTCAGAGACCCGAGATGGGGCCGTGGACAGGAAACTCCCGGCGAAGATCCGGTGGTGGTCGGAGCATATGCTGCCAGCTACGTCAGGGGTTTACAGGGCAATGACGGCGGCGGTCACCAGTTGAAGGTGGCTGCTTGCTGTAAACACTTCACGGCTTACGACCTTGATAACTGGCATGGAGTCGATCGATTTCACTTCAACGCTAGGGTTAGTTCGTACTACCACAACATAATATGCTTTCATGTGCTTAACATACATGTGACAGTAGTAGGTACGTACGTTTAATAAATAGATATCATATTTAGGTGGTAATATAATGCATGCCAGTTATATATATGTGCAGTAGCCTAGTAGGTTGTTGAGCTACTCTTGGAAATTTATGGCAACCCCATGAGACTCCTCCTCATACATAGATGTATATATATATTGATGATATTATTGTTGAAATGAAAGTAAATCTGAAAGTCGATATCAGAGTGAATGTGCAAGTGGATACAGGATGCTTTATTTATTCTAAAACTCATAAGTGCCTTGGTTAATACTGCAACCGCCCATAACCAATACTGTACTTTAGATCTTTTGCCCCAAAACACTTTTTCTTTCCACAATTTTTATTATCTAGCTAGCCGAAAATACTTTTCTTTCTTCTTTTTCCCGAGTACAAAGACTTTTATACTCATCTCTTTGGCTCATCTTAAATTTGACTTTGTTCTTTCTAGCGGGCCCACACAGTATATGGTTGTGGATTTTAGGACCTTTATCTCGATCATCAAAGAAAGAAAAGCAAACCAATTATAAGAACAATTGATTTTTCTTGTCTGAAGAAACAATTAGATCAACAGGCATATAGGTTATATATGTTATGTATTCTAGTACTATAACATCTGTACATTGAATTCATGTCGAAATAAGGTTGAATTTTTAGAGTGTCATATAGGGAGGATTCAGAATGTCACATACGCAAAACAATCAGATCATCAATGAGCAAAACAATCTATTTGCTAGATCATACTCTATCCAACAAAGATGTTTCTAATCACCACATAACTTTCGATAGCCGGTACATTAATAGACTTTGACAAAAGTGCAAGTATGTCAAGTGGTGATGACAGTGATACGTTTTGAATCTTAACGTATAACTGGGAAATGGATAACCGGGCAGGTTAGCAAGCAGGACATGGAGGACACATTCGACGTTCCTTTCAGGATGTGCGTCAAAGATGGAAAGGTGGCGAGTGTTATGTGCTCTTACAATCAGGTCAATGGTGTCCCAACCTGTGCAGATCCTAATCTCCTCAAGAAAACTGTACGTGCTCAATGGGGGCTTGATGGGTACGTAACTAGTACTAATTGGATCAGGCCCTTTTCCATAATGCTATTATTAGCTCCGTTCCGTTCTTGTACTATTTTACTAATGCTAGAATGCTAAACTGCAGCTACATTGTCTCTGATTGCGATTCAGTGGGCGTTTTCTATGACAACCAACACTACACATCAACACCAGAAGAAGCAGCTGCTGCTGCCCTCAAAGCAGGTTTGGATTTAGACTGTGGCCCATTCCTGGGGTTGCACACTGAGGATGCAGTGAAGAAGGGTTTGTTGAGTGAGGTTGATCATATCGATCTTGCATTGGCTAATACTCTCACAGTCCAAATGAGACTGGGCATGTTTGATGGATCTGCGCATCCATATGCTAATTTAGGTCCCAGGGATGTCTGCAGCCCAGCTCACCAGCAACTCGCTCTTGACGCTGCCACCCAAGGCATTGTTCTTCTCAAGAACCGTGGCCCTTCCCTGCCTTTATCCACCCGCCGCCACCGCAGTGTAGCTGTCATTGGTCCCAATTCTGATGTTACTGTTACTATGATCGGTAACTATGCCGGTAAGTAACCAATTAAGCACACAAATGCAAAACCAGCTAAAGCATCGTTATACTCGCTGAATAATGTGATAGTGTTTTATTTAGTGACATGTTCTGCGGCCGGCACACTGTTTAGTGGACAAGTTTTACTTGATATCTCACTGCTATTCACTACTACTCTGCTAGGTGTTGCTTGTGGGTACACTACACCCCTACAAGGAATAGGAAAATACACCAGGACAGTTCACCAGCAGGGTTGCAGCGATGTAGCTTGCAAAGACGACACATTGTTTGGTGCAGCCATTGACGCAGCTCGTCAAGCCGATGCGACCATTTTAGTAATGGGCCTCGACCAGTCCATCGAGGCGGAGTTCAGAGACCGAGTTGGGCTACTTTTACCTGGACGGCAACAAGAGCTCATATCTAAAGTTGCTGCATCCGCTAAAGGCCCAACCATTCTGGTCTTGATGTCTGGCGGCCCAGTTGATGTTACTTTTGCCAAGAATGACCCACGTATCGCTGGCATTGTATGGGCCGGATACCCAGGACAAGCTGGTGGACAAGCCATTGCTGATATTGTGTTTGGAATATCAAATCCAGGTTAGCGTTGTCACATCCTTTGTTGGTTCAATTTGGTGTTTCGATTTTGAATCAAGTATTCATTTCCTTTTGATTTAATTGCAGGAGGAAAGCTGCCTATGACATGGTACCCAGACGAGTATCTTAGAAATTTGGAAATGACAGACATGGGGATGAGGTCAAGGCCATCAAAAGGGTACCCTGGAAGAACTTACAGATTCTACAAAGGGCCAATAGTATACCCATTTGGACATGGATTGGGTTACACTAAATTTGTACAAACCGTAGCGAGCGCCCCCACTGTAGTTGCAATTGTTCTTGATGGTCACCATACTGAGACTAGCACTAGTGCCGGTAACGGTACTTCATTCGCAACTGCCGGGAAGGCAATTCGCGTGACACATGCGAAATGCAGCAAGCTTTCGCTCGTTGTCGATGTGGATGTGAGAAATGTGGGCAACAGAGACGGGTCTCACACTTTGCTAGTGTACTCGAGCCCTCCAGCCGCTGCCGGACACTGGGTCCCACACAAACAATTGGTTGCCTTTGAGAAAGTACATGTCCTGGCAAGGACTCAACAGCGAGTCCGATTCAACATTCATGTGTGCAAGCACCTTAGTGTGGTGGACAGGTCTGGGATTCGAAGAATTCCAATGGGACGGCACGACCTCCACATTGGTGATCATGTCGTCCACTCTTTCTCCGTCCAAGCCTCTTCACTGGGGTTGGGAATCATCAAATCCTGATTTAGTTTAAATTCTTCAAGGACTAATTCACAGTAATATTAGAGTGAATCAATCGTCAACTTGAATAAAGGGAATCAAAAGTCAAGATATATAGGAAGAAATTACTTGCAAGATCCGTCCAAGTCTCGGATTGCAAATTAAGGAAGGACATGTCTCCGGATGTCATTGTAGAAGCTATTTCAGGTCTTAATTCTTTTGCTTTTGTTGATGAACATCATCAAGTTGCATTGCAATAAATTGGTTACGTACTGATGCAAATGTACGTACATACTTTGAAAATTAATTCATACCAAGAGGCAGTTTCTGATAAAAAAAAATTGATACCAAGAGATGTTTGAAAACAGCCCCCATGTTCACTAACAACAATCATAAGAAAGAAAGAGCGTTTGTAAATAAAAACAGGATAGCATCTTGGGGATTGTAGCCTTTGTTAATCACCAATATCAATTGTCATTGCCCCGTCAAAGCGCATGCGAAACATAAAAAATTTAAAAAGAGGCATTTCGATGGTTCAAGATCGAGCGTAGTCATTGAGTCTTGTTCGTCTGTCAAAACTTTCAAAGAGAGATATGAGGTTGAGTGAAAGCCAGTGTACGTCGTACTTACAGTAAAAGCTAGCTAGCTAGCTAAGAAGTAAGAATGTCCTACGTACGAGTGTGAGAACGAGTGTACTATTACTGAACAATGACAAACCTCATACGCTCATAGTACGTGTATGATGGTTTTCTAAAAATTTTGCCTAAATTTCTCGAGTAATTGGTGGCTCCAAACCTATATCACGAGTTATTTTATGTCTATATAGAAAGGTATTGACTGTGTCTTTTGAGTTCCAGACGAGACAGGAGCCCATGCATGGACAAACATGAATATGCGACATTGGGTCCTTCTATCTTGTAGGTAACTGGAAACTGAATCTACTCGAAAGCTCAATTAGACAAGTCATGCATCAAGTGTTTCAATCCTCACCTTTGTCACTACATCTTCAAGGTTTTTCTCTATCACTACAAACTCACAGTTCAACGTACAACTTGCTCACAAACGACATCACCTTCTCCTTTATCGTCCGGATAGGACAATGCAACAACCCTAGCATTAGCATTAGACAGGCAGCCATATAAGGAAGTTTTGATCGATGATATGGGGTAATTCATCATCGATCTAATGTTACAGATCGAGATAAACTTAGAACATTAACATGCATAGATGGGTTAATTAGCTAGCTCCGGATACCTTGCTATACCTAAACGTTTGTCCCTTGCTTGTCAGTTATCACGTTTTGTCCTTGATCCTTACATGGTCGATATATATCAAGGGTTGACGCAGGAGAAACACTGATCGATAAAGAGATAGATTCAATGATTAAGGCATGTTTTGTTCTCTATATTTTGGTGATATTTGTGTATCCGAACTGGGCAATTGTGACCCAAATAAGAAATGCCAAAGCTACATCATGATCGATGTGCCCACTGATCCATTTTCATGATGTGCATCACAAATACAGACATAGAAACACAGAGAAATGATGGCTGCATGCAGTAATGGCTGTAATGCAGCATGGTATTGGGTATGGCTCTCACTTTCACATTTCTATATCCTCAACAAATTTATCAAGTGGCCTTTATAGCATCATTAATTTCAAGAACCGTACCAGATCGAGCATCTATGTTATCCACAAAGCTAGCTAAGTATGACAATTGACAACAGCACCGGAACATGGATACAAATACATACAACTTCATTTGTCATGAGCTATTATACATCAGTGTACTATTGTCCCTATCTGCCTCGCTCGTTTTGTTGTACAGGTTATTTGGGGCTTCCCAATCATTTTTGTTTTCTTTAGTCTTTCTTCAATGCTTATAAATTGGGGAGTAAAATAATTTTGGTCGCTATGTTTTTTTATTTTCTATCTATAAGAGTTGGATTTTATGTATCTGACCACACGATCTTTAGTTTATTAAAAAAAAAAACACTTTAATGTAGTAATGAGAGAAAAATTAATAAGTTTCAAAATAAACAAGAAATTAGGTGTGATTAGTTTCTCCATATATACAAATTTATTGTGGCGTACGTAGATAGACAAAATATTAAAATTTCTATACAAAATACTCAACAAACAAATTTACATCGTATTTCTTAAATGCAATTATGTTCTTTGCATATTTTTCGAGAAGGTAACCAGTTAGTGGATGCTTTGGCAAATTATAGTTCAACTTCTACTTAGTGTGGTGGGACATGCCTCCCTCCTTTATTCATGCTCAATGTAATAGGGACTGTTTAGGTCTGCCGCAATTTCGTTTGCGGTAGCTAGATTTGGTTTTGGTTTCAGGAGGTTTGGTTTCTATCCCCTCCTCTTGTATTATTTTCTTTTCTTTCAATAAATTCTAGTGGTTAAGGGGCTTCCTGCCTCTCTTAGCTCCTAGTTTCAGCCAAAAAAAAAAAACCATAGTGCAAAAAAATAAATGACAAACCGCTAAACTTAAGCAATAATTGATCATGGAGAAACAGAGCTGAAATACAACTCATCGGAAACTAATATTACGAGTAAATCATCCATGTCCGCACAGTGGGAGAATTTTTTGAAACGAGACTAGTAGGTGACCACTTACAAGAATGACACTTTGTGTGTTTAGAGCGCCCACTACCTAGAATCCAGGTCCTGGGTTCAAGTCACTATGAGGGTAGGAGTGAAATCATTTGATCATTTAAAAAAAAAAAATTTAAAAAAAATAATAATAAATGTGTGCATCAACGTTTCTTACAAGAATGTCATATTAATTTGTATAATTGATCACCCTGCATCACGTGCCAGTTTAGAGGACAAGAAGGATCGAGTTTATCGATCTGGAAAGCATTTCTGCTCTTTTTTTAATTTTATCAATGTTTAGAGAACTGACTTTTGTAAAGGCAGCGGGGTGCATATATATATGGGTTCAACAAAAGAAATTCCAAAGAGAACGTAGTGATCGATCTCATGGATGACGCAGTCGGATTGATAACTAGGTTTACCAGCAATAAACCTAACAAAAGGGTTCTGGAGTCCATCAGAGATAAAAGAGAAATTTCTCTATTTTATTGATTAAAAGTTGAAAGATAGGTTCTGCAGCCGCTTGGGTAAAAGTTTAAATAAGAGAAAAGTAACCCTAGAGCGACTAACAATGAAATCCTAAAGCCGATGGGTAAAAACGAAAATAACCCAAAAATAACTAGGAAAACCAAAACGGGGAAAATAGAAAAATGCAGTTTGAGGCCCTAAACGACCTCGAAAGCCCAAAAAAGGCCACAGCTCATGGCTAGGCAATGAGTCTTGTTTTTGGCGCAATTCCCTTTCCGGAAAGGTAAGGCACGTCCCAATCAGACACCGAGCTGTTTCGTGTCTACTAGTCACTTTTCGTTTTCCTCCTTTAGCACGATCCCACTGTTCTTCGAATTGGGCTGCCATCCGTTCTGCATCAATGGAGCTAGCTAGCTAGCTAGCTAAGTTTTATTGCAATTCATATATATATATATATATATATATATATATATATATATATATATATATATACATACTGGACATATATGATATATGAGAAGTGACTCAAGAAATAAAGCTGCCTATATTCCACTTCGATCATATATACCCAGCAACTAGTGTTCTGCTTTTACACATGCATGTTTATTCCCGGCCCGCCAATTATTGGAGTAAGCTTAGCTAGACAGCTTTAAGCTTTCATCTTTATTTTGGATCAGATTCAAATAAAGATGTAACTTGAACTTAAATTTTGTTGGTCTTTTGCTTGCTCCGCGATCGACCCCGAAGAAGATATAAATTAACAAAAACATGCTCATTACTTTGCCACTTGGTACGTTATCACGAGTTGACTTTTCTTCCAAGTCATTCCATGGTGTTAAACTAGGATGGATGAAATGTCAGTTAGACATGGATTAATTGTCAAAGTGTATGACTTTGGCTACCTGACTATACACTTGAGTTGGATCGTTAGGTATCATTTTGCCGTCACTTAATTGAAAATGAAAAGGTAACCTCTCACATCTCAATTTCTCATGCTTTATTAAAATAACAAGCTAATTAACTTAATCAAGATTAATAAAAACGTTTATGGCTCTCAAAATGTTGAGCATGATTATGCAATAATATAAAAACAAGCACCTAAATTTAAATTTGAATATGTGAATGTGTTGATATTTAAAGTTAACAAACAAAATTCAAAGAAAATAGCACGCGCAGTTATGCGTGAAACTAAATAATGAATTTGGTTGAAATTATATTTTCCTTTTCTTAATTATCAGATTTACTACATGGCATGGTTAAGGCCTCGTTAGCAAAATAGCAAACTACAAATAAGTATGAATGTATATATGTATATGTTATTCCAAAGGAACAAGTACAATTAACCATATGTTTCTATTGGAAATATGGAATTAATAGTTTAGTTGACTGGCATTGTCTTTGGGTTACGGCCTAAGTGCAAGTTTGACAAATTAAGCAGTGTTTTCACATTCTAAACAAACTAAATCTGGTTTAATTGTAAAACAAAAATCAACTAACAAGTGTGCAAACAATCAGTGCTTATAGTCATTTGAAAGCAGGTATATTATTTGTGCTTATAGTCGTTTGAAGGAAAATATATTATTAGTATTATAAAGTATTGTCCTACTTGCAAGCTAAATTTGAATTTGAGTAATTAAGTATTTATATTTTTGGCAGGCATGCATCACATTGTTGAGGGATCTATCCAGACAGTTGAATACCGGTTTAATTCATGAATGAAGTTTTGAAAATAAACTTGTCTATTCTTGTGCCTGATATTTTACAATACGAGACTTGTCAACTACTAGCTGTTGTTTCAAGTGTGTATAAGCTTGCGACAATTCAAATGTGGGTTGTTATTTTGGGGTTTAATTTGGGTTTTGAACGTGGGTTTACACTTTACAGGATTAAGATGACAATTATTTTCCCACTTTTTCTTTCATCAAAATGTATAAAGCAACGTCAAGATTCAAAACCACCCCAAATAGGCTGGCGTTGTTGGCCATTTCATCGATTAAAAAGAACCATGCCATATTAAGTAATTGAATTCCACCAGATGGATCAATTCAATTGAATTGGATGCACGTCTTTGCACATGGCCGGAGCACATGGAATTTGATCGACACGTGCGCCCCTCTGAGCTGAGCTAGCTTTCTGCAGACTCTGCACAAAGCCACAGACACTTGCAGCTTGGGGAAGAAGACTCGCATCGCATTGGCCTATGAATAAGAATGAATCAAACCCAGATTATAAATTAATAGCAGCTAGCCATTACTTAATTCTTAATGCCGTCAAATTGAGCAAAGTGCAAACATCAAAATGCATATATTATGAATAAGAGAGATCAGAGCCAAACCCAATACCTTATCTAATTAAAGACCAAAGTGGAGGAGTGGAGAAGGAGATGGAGAGCTAGCTAGCTTTTTTATAAGAATAATTAAGATAGATAATTCAGAGAATATTTAGGACTTCACGTCACATATTGCCCCCTTGGACACAAACATGTCTTTGAAAATGGGGAGGAGGATCGAGCTAGCTAATGTTTAATTAACTACATTTTTTTAATTAACATTCACCTTTTCAATTCTAAGATTAATCAAAAGAGATCGAGATGATGATCAACCCCTCTCCCTTGCATGATGCATGTATAGTTAGTTTCATGACATAGGCTGATTCTCTTCTCCCTTTTTTTTATATTTTTAAATAAAGTTCCAGCTTGTTAATTATATTCTAGACACACCTCACACTTATGCCCACTAAAAAAATGAATGAGAATCCTTCATATGATCAATTTCACCCTGTTATTTGGATTTGGAGTTCGATTTTTTTATTTCTTTTCTGTTGAGTTAAATAACATGAAAATGGAATTTGATCTTAGTCTAATACCCAACAAATAAATAATGGCTAGTCCTCAACTTTTAATCTGATTAATGAATATGCACATTCTGATAAGAAAAAAAAGAAAAGAAAACGATAATTGACTGCATTATTTTGTGAAAATATTTATATTTCTCAAATAATGGTGTTCTCAAAATTGTTCACTAAATTAAAACAGGGGGAAAAAACATGTTGTTTATGTGTGACAGTAGTATAACCTATTGTTTTCACCATTTGAAATCTTACATAGTGATGTTCAAATTATTCGCATGCATACATATATACATAGGGCTCTTCTAGTGAGGGTTCTCTTTTTTTTTTTTGCTATTTTGAGGGATTGATTATTTGACCAAATTTTCAATCACTTATCAATATCTCTACCGTTCAGTTGTTAGGTCTATATAAATATACCAATTCTACAAATTTTCAGTTAAATTACTAATCGTTAAGACATTCAAAACTGTGATTTATAATTATAAATATGAACGGTTCAAGTTTGAAAAAATTTGGTTCGTCTATTTATTTAATCTAGTTCGATATCTTAACGGTTTGCTTGAGTAATCTATTTATGAAGTTCAAAGAAGTAAATGGACGAGATGCCGATATATAATCGAAGAGTGGATCCTACATAGAATTTCTTAAATTGACAAAAAAAAATGAATCCCTTAGTGGAAGGGTCATATATATGTGTGCGCGCTCGCGCGTGTGTGTATATATATATATATTACTAGGGAACAATGATATCTCCAACATAATAGCTAAATTTGATTTTTAGCTATATATAACTATTTTTTATTTTTGAAGCAAAATTCAACTCCAATAGGCTAGCTAAGTTAAATTTAACTTTAGCTATATTTACCTAGTGAATCATACATAGCTAAAGCAAAAGTTATATTTTTATCTTCTCTTTTGTCCACATATCAGTTTACGATTTGATAAAACATAATATATCATTTACAAATAGCTACAATTACTAGAGCAACATTGTAAAACAAGTAGCTATATTTCACAATTTTAACTAAATTTAATTAAAAAATAACTTCTACCGTTTACCTATTAGAGATGCTGTTGGTGAGCTGTGACTTGTTGGTAAATTATAATTCCAACATTGTAAAGGTCATGGGTTCGATTCTCATTGACATATATGTAAGGGTAGGGTGGGCTAAGGGTTTAAAAAAATAAAAATAAAAAAAAATAAAAACCTATTGGAGATGCTTACTAGCTAATTACTCTAGCTCTTGTGGTTCATAATGCGTCTATCCCCCTAATTATACGTGCGTGCAAATAGTGACCTACATACGTATATACAGACATGCGATACAACAAAGGGATATATATCAGGCTATGCCAACAAATCATTAGCACCTAGCTAGGGTTATGTAAATTGTACGTACTTCTTATCATGAGCAGTACGTTATTGTCTTTACATGCAACGCAGGCTAGCTTGCTTCCGTAAACATGCAAGATGACTCCCCTGTCCGGTCCTAGCTGTTTATATAGAGAGACAGCTCCATCAATTGCATGCGTTTAGAAATGGCCGGATTAGGGCCCATAATCTACATGCCCTGTTTTTTTCTTCCATTGGATAAATGAATGTGCTCGGTTAATTTGCTCAACAACCTTCTTACCTTCATGCAAAGAAGAAGCATGTATTCGACGCTTCAGAGTACACCCTGCCTTATCACATGGAGCCACACATCCTTTAATCCTTATATATATATATATAGAAGCTAGCTAGCTAGCTATCTATAGGTTGCTACTACTTATGTATCTCTCTCTTCTGTTTCCTCCCAAGGCTGTAGAGCGAGAGAGATACAAGTACTAATAATTGAATTGAAATCTATTGTGAGCCAAAGATGTGGGCATGTATGTAGCACAAAAGGTTCGTTCATGAATCCGACATGGAGGAGCCACCTAAGAAATACATAAATAAACATGTTTTTAATTTAGAGCTTTCTATTAATCTTTAATCTAGGGATATCTTCTAATAACTGAAATTGAAATATATGGCGAGAGTGAAAGAGGCCGGAGTCGAATGATCCCACAAGGTGGAGCGCCAATTATTCTCTTTCAGGTTTTACTTGACTCTATACTATAACGGTATAACCTAGAAATTAAAACTTTATTTGTTTGTTTGACAAATCAAAATTGCTGCCTTCTTTCAGTGTATATGTTAACCATTCGAAATAACTAACCTTACAATTAATACAAAAATTATGTACACAACGTTGTCAGCTCATAACATATCATTGCTGCCATTGCCATCTAGCTAGCTAGCTCGATTGAATATTAATTATTGGTCGCGATTATAATTATATCTACCTAGAAATTGGGACGTCGGGGATGGATGCTCGATCAAAAATTCAAATAATAAGGGTCCCTCCCAAAAGTCTTGCTCATTACAACCTGGAACTCTTAGCTGGAGTATGTTGTTGCAGGCTGCAGCTACTATTATTTGTATATGTGGAAGAGATGGATATATAGAAAAACATGCAGAGACTAATTGCATGCATGATATATAGCTACATGAGTCCAAGCGGTCCCAAACCCATGGGAAGTTGGGAACAAGAACAAGAACAAGAACAACAATAACAAACTTATATGAGGCTAATATTATTGTACGTAGGGCCTTCCTCGATCAATTCCACATTTCCACCCTCTCCTCTATCCGCATATCCATCGATCACGTACAACAAATGAACAAATATATTAGTTGGTATTTCACCCCATACTGTTCCATTCTTCCATCCACCTCCGATATTTCTCTCACTATAATATAAAATTTTGCTAATTAGATGGAACCCTAATTTTAGGGCACTGTAGATTATACTTATGTTCTAACGTAATAACGGGGTAGTTATATGCATTGATGATTGCATCAATTTAAGAGACTTTATGGCTGCAGAAAGCTGGGAGCAGCAGGATGAATTATTATATGAAATCTAATTAGCTTTCATAAATTCAAAACAGCTTGGTTGTTTATATATGATGCAAGTTTGGGAGGGGGAACGAAACATGTGCAACAATTAAATCATTGATCCTGCAAAGCACGACACAACACAACATATAGTACAATGACTAGACACAGTCGCATAAATACAATTACATTAATGTTTCCAAATATATACTCAAGGCTTAAGCAAGCCAACCATTCCTGGCTAGGGTATCCTATATAATTGGGGATCCAGGAGTACTCCAAGGCATTGTTCACCATGCATCCAGCTCAGCAGGACTCGCTGATCTTGGATATTGGAGATTAGTCCTTGTTAAGTAGACTCTCCAGGTAATACGTGGGGATAGGTCTGTGGTTTAAAATAGTTTTAAGTATAACAATCATGTCACGTGACAAGCCCGTCACACAAATTAGAATTCAGAGTTATGAAATTTATAACACTCTATATTTTTTGTGTATGAAAATATGAAAAATACTTCTACTATCGTTGAATTGCACACGTGGCGAGATACTATTGTGCAATTTAATCAACGTATTAGTTAGTAGTCGGCCTTACTGAATTCCTTCTCGAATCAGAACGTCTTCAGTTGGGCAGCCTCGGCATATGGCAATAACGTGGCAGCCAAAGGAATCAAAAAAAATGAAAACAAAAAAAATGAATGAGTGAGAGAGAGAAAGAGGGGGGCAGCGGAAAGGGAAAGATGAAGAGACTTTTAAGACAAACCCATCTGGCAATCTATCCATATTCATGTGCGTTCATTCATTGCCTCACTTCAATACTTTCAATTGTCAATATACGACTCAATGTATAATGCAGTGGAATATTGATTTGTCAAATACTCAAATGGGTTTTGGGGTGAACCAACAGTATAATTAAAAAGCGAAGCAGAGCAAAGGCTTCCCATCCAAATTCCAAACCCAAAAAAAGAAAAGAAAAGAGGAAAAGAAAAGAGAGGAAAGCCGGCATGCTGCATGATTCTTGTGGCTTACAAGGGAAGAGTCACTTTCTTCCTCCCTGTCTATACAAATTCTCTCAGCTAGATGCTTATCACCATCCCAAATCCAATATTACTAATTTCTCCTTCCTCATTCTCTTTATTTACTACCTAATATCTTTTCCTGGACTCTGCCTCAATCATTTCCCATCCAAATCAGGGAAAAAGGAATTTATTCTTCAACACATATCAAATGCTATTGGTGCCCATTTTTTTGATAAATTTATTATAATTAATAAAGTTAAGTAAATTGTTGCATGTCTGCACTAGATGGTGATGCAAACAGTCTCTTTTGCAGTTGCACGGTGTGCCAACACCGTAAGATGCGAGTTGTTGGGGTGTCCCTTACTTGACTTTTGTAACCAACCAAGCTTGTGGACGAGGAAAGCACCGACCTTATCACAAGGTTTTTTTTATTGGTTTTACGGAGTAAGGCCTTTCGGCGTGATCTCTGGCGTCGCGAGTATCGATATCTAACGTTGTAGGTTAGGTAGAGCAATCACCGAGAAGTAGAGAAACATTGGGTTTGCTAAAGCGGTCATTAACTTCTCTAAGTTCAATCGTAGTTGACATTTGTTCCAGATAGACTTTGATATCTAAATAGATGCTAAATTTGTGTGTTGATTTGCCACATAACCTCCTATTTATACAGGCTCTTGCTGTTCCTTGTGAGTGAAGGATTATTAAACATATTCCTCTTCGATCTTGTTCGTAGTTGAATAAGGACTCGTTTTTCTTACCAACTTAGGCTTATGAGAAGCCCAACCTAATAATAATAATAATAAAATTATTTTAGACCGTAGATATTGGCTAAGTGAACTGAATACTCTTAAGTCTCCAGCTAAAATTAATTTTGGACTCAAATAGATGCTACTGAATAAAAGAACATCTCGTAATGGTAATAAATGAAAAAAAAAATGGCCTAAGCTATAACTCATTGTTGTTTAGCTTTCTACTTATAGCAACTTGCAAAGCAAAATCCGTATCATTATTTTTTGAGGGATTATAATTGCCCATCTCCCCCAACTCTTAAAATTTGCCTTTAACCTCAAAATCTCATTAATGAGTTAATTGCTTAGCCGATTTTAGGCAATGCCATAACACTTTTTGTTCGCTAAAGAGAATCTCACACATACTACACCTCTAGTATAGTTTTTATCATTTGTTGAATAATTTAAGCAGTTATTAAGCATGAGGAATAAACGTATTATATGTTAATATAAACTTACTTAACATCTCTATCCTTATATAACCAATGGCCATTAGGGTAGCTATTAGGAAATAAAGAAAAGAAATTTGGGTTACATGTCATATTTTTTTTCTATAGGATGGAGCAGATAATATATTAGATTAACAGCTCATGTAGCACTAGACAGCTAGCATTACGTTACATTTAATCCAAGTCTATTATCCTTCTATAGAATTGGTTATAAAACCATAGTATCAGCAATGAAACAGACAATCATTAATTTATGTGACATTCAAGAAAGAATATCAATAGGGAATTAGAAAATGACATTTAACAAACCTGATTCATACACAGAGTAAAATTAGTTGAATAGGCCGTATTTTGAGCCACTAAATCTGAATGCCAAAGTCAATCATATATATATATATATATATATATTATCAATGAAACATCTATAATCATATTTTAATAATTGAATTAAAATTCAAGATCATAATAAATACATAGGTAAATTTACTGAAAACTTGTTAGAGAAATGTTAAGATGCGGTGAATGATCGATCAAATCAGATATTTTGATAATTGGATAGAAATTCAGAACACTGAAATACACTTGTACTAACACAAATAAAATGCTGGATAACATTACAAACACTTTTGAGTCATTAATAAAAAAATTGACGATAGATATCAAGAGATAAAATAAGTGCACTTTTGTGTAGAAGAATTTTCGTGAATAAAAAGAGAATTATTATTATTATTTACTGGAGTTGTGGTGTTAAATTTTGTTGGTGAAAGTAGATTTAGTATGGAGAGTGCCGGTAGTTGAACCCAAGGACCCGTGAAGGTTGACCGGGTATATGCAGTGAGAATGATAAGGTGACCGGGTAGAGGCGGTGGAGTGCCTTGGTGATGGAGCCCTAGAGTGATAGGGCAGCATGGCCTAGGTGCCTATCAGACAGAGGGAGTGCCTGAATGACTTGAGAGAGAATCTATCCGCTACCCTCCTCCTCGAAAAATCTAGTTCTACTTCTAGTGAGAGAGAGAGAGAGTGTGTGTGATGAGTGTGTGTGGTGGTGGTGCCAGCTATTTTGTTCAAGGATCAAAGCTTACCTTCTTTTCTAATTAATCCAAGGTCAAAGCTGGCAATTTCGGCCCTTTTGTTTTTGTTTTTGTTTTTGGAGAGCTTTGTTCTCTCCACCACCAGACCACCTTATTATTATTCACTCTTCAAATCAAAACCCCATTTTAAATACAATTCTCCATTAATATCTATTCCCTCCCCCCATATCCCTCTTTTTTCTTCCTCCCATATATATACATTTCTTCTCATTCCTTATTATCCCATTGTTTCAGAGTGAGGAGGGAAAGAGAGGAAGAGCATAGGAATTATGTGTATGCTTTGAAAGGGAGGAAAGGATCCATCCACGGACAGAAAGAGGAGGCTCTTGATTGTGAATGGTTAACTCCTCCTCCTCCTCCTTTTCAACTAGAATACCACAAGAACAAGAACAACAACAACAACAACAAGAGCAATGGCTGCTGCTACTTCTCCTTGTCTCTCTTCTAATGACAAGAAGCACTGGTGGCTTAGCACTAGAAAGGTAACTTATTGATTGCCATCTTACAATATATATTCCCAAACAATCAATCTCTTTCTACATTATCCATTAATCTCTTCCTACGTTCATTCTAACATTCAAATCTATTGCGCAGATTGTGGACAAGTATATCAGAGACGCGAGAAGCCTGATTGCCAGTCACGAACACAGCGAGATCGCCTCCGCCGTGGGACTACTAGACGCGGCCCTCGCAATCTCACCCCGGCTCGAACAAGCCCTCGAACTCAAAGCCAGGTCTCTGCTCTTTCTCGGCCGATTCAAAGACGTGGCCGATATGCTCCAGGACTACATTCCCAGCCTCAAAATCGGAATCGAAGACTCCTCCGGCTCATCCGACTCTTCGTCGTCTCAGAATCTATCGAGGGAGCGAGTCAAGCTTCTCTCGGCCAACAGCACCAACTCCTCCTCCGACTCGCCATGTCAGGATCCCTCCTTCAAGTGCTTCTCTATCTCCGACTTGAAGAAGAAAGTCATGGCAGGCCTCTCCAAAAATTGCGACAAGGAAGGGCAATGGAGGTAAAATTCCTCTGTTCCATTGGTATTGGTTTTTGCAAATTTGCTTTGCGTGTTTCTTTTTTAAACATAATAATTTTCTGGGTTCAACTTTTTATGACTATTATTAATGTCTGAGATCAGACGCCACAGGTGTAAGTTAATGGGGGGGAGAGGTTGGTGTTCTTCACCTTTGAGTAAATGCAGTGCCACCTATATTCTTTCCAAACTTAATTTTTACTTTTCTCACAGCCAAACAAAAAGATTGCTTGTTTTCTGTAATTACATCACTTTTCTTTCGACAATTATGGTAGATGCTTTTTACTGCTGAAATTGCTTCACTGTTTTTTTTTGCCCTTTTTCTTTCGGAGAGAAATTATTAATTCGACTTGGAAAACATTGGATCCCATTTGTTTTTATACCAACTCTGACTAACAAATTGTCATAGCCAGCTAAAAAATTTGAATATGATGTATATAATATTGGCGTTCAAATGTTATACAATCACTATGTATTTCCAGAAGGTCTTCACCCTGATTTGCTTGCACTGTACACTAGCTTGCCCTATTTTCGATTACTAGTTTTCCAACAAAACAGAAGTATTAATGGTGATATTGCAAATTGACACAGGTACTTGGTTCTGGGGCAGGCGTGCTGCCATTTGGGACTAATGGAGGATGCCATGGCCCTCCTTCAAACCGGCAAACGCCTCGCTGCTGCCGCATTCCGCCGCGAGAGCACGTCCTTATCCGACGACAGTTTCTCCTTCCCCAATTTTTTCAACAGCACATCCTCGTCCTCCACCAACAATGCACCCTCAACGCCCCCGCAGACCTTGACCGAGACTGAAACCGTGACCCACCTCCTCAGCCACATCAAGCAGCTCCTCCGCCGCAGAACTGCAGCCCTCGCTGCCCTTGAAGTTGGTGCATACTCCGAGTCCATCCGCCACTTCAGCAAAATCCTCGACGGCCGGCGAGGTGCACCCCAGGGATTCCTGGCCGAGTGCTACATGCAGCGCGCCTCAGCGTACCGGGCTACTGGTCGGATAGCGGAGGCCATTGCGGACTGCAATCGGACTTTGGCTCTTGACCCCAGTTGTATACAAGCATTAGACACAAGAGCTGCTCTTCTCGAAAAAATCAGGTGTTTGCCGGATTGCTTGCATGATCTAGAGCACTTGAAGCTTTTGTACAATTCAATTTTGAGGGACCGCAAGCTTCCCGGTCCGGCATGGAAAAGACACAACAATGTCAGGTACAGAGAAATTCCGGGGAAATTATGTGTTCTGACGACGAAGATACAAGAACTGAAACAGAGGGTGGCTTCTGGAGAGACAGGAAATGTGGATTACTATGCTTTGATCGGTTTAAGAAGAGGGTGTTCAAGGTCCGAGTTAGACAAAGCTTATTTGTTGCTGTGTTTGAGGCACAAGCCTGATAAGGCCACTGTTTTCATTGATCGGTGTGAGTTAGCTGATGATCGCGATATTGATTCTGTTAGAGATAGAGCAAAGCTATCTGCATTGTTGCTGTACAGATTGCTCCAGAAAGGTTATTCTAGTTTGAGCACCACCATTATGGACGAAGAGGCTTCTGAGAAACAGAGAAAGAAGGCTGCAGCTGCACTTCAAGCAGCTCAAGCTCAAGCACAGGCTCATGCTCAGGCCGCACAGGCTGCTGCAGCGGCGGCAATTCAAATCCAACAGACCCAAGAAGCCATGATTGAATTCGAATCTGCTTCCTCAAATTCGAATTCGAATAGTAATAGGATGGTTCATTCATCGGAAGCGAAAGCGTTCCAAGGGGTGTTTTGCAGAGACATTGCGGTGGTTGGGAATTTGCTGTCCCAAGTAGGGTTTAACCGCCCAATTACAGTCAAGTATGAGGCATTGAGCTGCTGATCATCAGCTGATGCTGCCAAAATTAGAAACGTTGGAGCTTCACCGGCGGGGCAATGAGTCTTATCTATGCTTCATTTTGTACAAAGAAAAAAGAAAATTTGAAGACGTTGCCGGGAAATTTTGTCACTCTCTCCCATTTGCTTATCTACTATTACTACTACTAGTGTTAAATCTACTATTTTACTACCGTACATAATTTTCTACTTTCGGGATTATGGCTCTAGCTTAAAATTCATTCGATGCCTTGTGTTTTCCTTTATATCTTCATTCCTACTGAATTAATTTGAAGTAATAATAATGGAAAGAGAAAATCTTATGAATGGTACCCTAAATAAGACTCGCTCTAAATTCAAGTTCTAAAACATGAACTTTGGTACATGAGGTTTTAAAACCGACTTAGTAAACATATGGCGTCATCTCAGTTGTTGTATTTTAAGGGATAATTTGGTTTCCTCAAATTTTTTACTGTGAGCACTCAGCTCTCTCTCTCTCTCTCTCTCTCTCTCTCTCTCTCTCTCTCTCTCTCTCTCTCTCTCTCTCTCTCTCTCTCTCTCTCTCTCACCTCTTTGCACAACTACCTTACAACTGACCGCCGGCCAATCAGTCTGCAATCATCACCCATCACCTACACTTCGAATCCAAATACTACAATTCCAATCAAAACAACGCAAACAATTCCGATCAAAACAACTACCGATAAAAAAAAAACCCAAAAGCACTGCAAAATGGACTTGCGATTCTTCATAATTGGGTTCGGATTTCAATTGTGTTTCTTTGGATTTCGAGAGTTTGATTTCAGAATTGGATTTCTGGAGTTGGATTTCATAATTGCCTGGGATGAGGACAATGCTTCTGTGGGAGGAGGATGATGACGGTGATGGTTCCGCGTGGTCTATGGCCTCTTGAACCCGTACTTCCTGTCATTAGCAGCGGCAGACACAGTGGAGAGGTCATCAGAGGTCATTGCTAGGGTTTTGGGTAGCAGAGTCGGTGAGCGACGTTGAGAGAGAGAGAGAAGAAACCTGTTGATAAATGAAAAACTCATTATGCCCTTCATTATGTGCGTAATGGTATGCGGATTAACAAAGTCATTAAAGTCGTGTAAGAATATTGGGTTGGACTTCATATTTGATATACTAAAATTTAAATTTTAAAACATGATGTACTGAAATTTAGAGTGGGTCTTACTTTGGATACCATTCTTGAAATTTTCTCTAATGAAAATGGTGCTGGGTGGGCACTAAGCCACAAATGAAATGTCACTGTTATAGGCTTATAGCAACTGCAGTGGCATGTTTAATTATAACAGTGACGTTGTAGAGAGTGATGGGAAGAAGTGAGATAAATACAAGATGATGCCATGTCTTATTATGTGGTGCCTGGGCAGTGGCATTTATAGTTTTTCGCTGCTTTGCTCTTGGCTTGTTGCTGATATTTCCATGGATGGAGCTGTGTGGACTGGTCCCTGACATTCCCACTAATTAAGACTGAAGAATTTGTTTACTAGTTCACCTTCAAATAATAATACAGAAGAGAAGTAGTGTATTGAATGGTGAGCCAGGCAGAAAGAAAACGTGGCCGGAAGTGGAAACGAGGACAAAGCTCATCTCATCTCATCTCATCTCATCTCATCTCATCGGAAAAAGGTTTTGTCAGTCTTCCACTTTTTTGTGTATTATTTATCTTGGCCGATAATTAAAAAGGGTGAGGCAGTCAGGCCAGTAAGGAGAGGGTAAAGTCTAATCTAATCAAGGAGGTGCAACATTTCAACACACAAAACAATAAAAACAAAGGGCTTATCATTCAGACACTTTGAGATGTCAATTCACTTTGGCACCCATCATTACTTCTCCTCCTCCAACTCAACAGTATTCTGGGTCTCTGTGTCTCGTAATAAGATTCCGTACGGGTACTCTGACCCTGACCCTCTTTTGTTTCTTGCTTCACCTTCTTTCTTTTGTTGCACCCAAACCCAAACCTCGCTCCTCCCATGTGACTCATATTTTGTGCACATTACAATCCCGCAAAATTTCTGATAAATCAATGAGCGGGAAAAAATGAAGCTTCAAAAATAAAATAAAACTAAAATTTCCATTCAATTGAAGTATTGAACTCATTCCTTATGTCGACGATCATGTCTTGTGTACATCAAGAACCGTTAAGAGGGTGGTTGGAAATGAATGAGCTGAACAACAACCCAAGCCAAAATCCAACTGCCTCGCCATTGATCGATTAATTACAACAACAAAACCCTAGTTGGAGTTGGAGGCTTGAATTGAATTCCATTTCCCTGTAAGGACCCGCCTGTCTCTAACGACTTGCCGGCATTCTCTGCCACAATTAAAAGGTTACATTATTATGGCTCCTTCGATCTATCTATTCCCAGTCGTTTTTTTCTTTGCCAGAACAAGTAATATTAACAACATACATAAATATAAGCTAGGCATCCTAGGCTCATCATAAAAATTATTTTATGCACCGACAGTGTAAATGATCAAATACTTTGATTTCAACCCTTGATATTTATAATTAAATTTTTATTAATAACCTAAGAGTGTATTTAATATAATCTAACCATCCATTTATATCGGTACAAGTGCACGTTGATTCACTGAATCTTCCCCCGGTTCATCATCCTTCTACTGAATTGCCTTGGCTCATCATCCTTCTACTTAATTACTACTCCTTGCCGCTTGGTATTTAATGATTATTAATTCATGTAATCTACCAAGTATCCGCCAACTCTCTCAATTCAATTCTTATTGTGCATGGCAGCGTAAGACGTACAAGACATATGAATACTAATTAAGGCAGGGCTTTTAACGATGACCATTAAAATAAGGACTTTATGAGTACTTTCTAATCAACAGTTGTGAGACTCACTTTTCGATTATAGCAAATCAACCATTATATTAAACTAATTTGGTTCGTTCATTGATCTAGATTGATATTTTTTTTAAAGAAGAAATGATGCGGTTGCTATCAAGCCTTGATTAATGAAAAATACAAGGGGGAACATTGAGCCTAAAACCCTGATTACAATAAGCATCTAAAGAACATTCTAAAATGATATCAGAAGTTTTTACAAAATACATGTATTCTAACAAGCACCAATTAGCAAAGAGTGCTTTATGGGCTACTCTATTTGCTTTAACATAGCGGTGGTATAACAGAAAGATAACTCAATTACCACAAAGCATATATAATTACCAGTATTACAGCTTTCTTACTATGTTACCAACAGAGAACAAATCCGATGACACTTAGTTTTAGCTTGCCAATAAGAGGTTGCAACCATTTAACCATGGATCATCTCCTTACTAGCCCAGACAACGCACTTAGAGTGCACACACATGCATTTATCCTAACTAACCCTACAAGGCATGTCGGGACTTAATTATTACACTAAATCAAATAAAAGTGATATCAAACATAAAAAGAACAGCCCAGGCTTGGCTCAAAAAGAGGGCACTAACCTAAGAAACAATCCAAGAAGCAAGAAGATTGCAGATCGCCAGCCAAGCTTGGCCTAACCCCACCACCCGCGACGCCTCACAACTACCTTTGCAGGACCGCGGTCATCATCGACCGCCATGCCCGTTGGGCCTTGGAGTAGCACTACCCTTTCCATCCAATCCCTTCCTCAGATCAGACTCATGGGATCCAACCCAGACCAAATCAATCCGATCAAATCCAAGCCACGCTGCCATGAGCTTGTTACCACCAGGCAGTCTCCGTTCATGTGACAGCCAACCAGTCTGCCAATCAAGCTAGTGAGGAAAGAACCGAGGCCAGACGACAGCCGCAATCTCATTCTCCCTCAAATCAAACACTATTACCGCAATCCCTCGATCAGACTTATCGCCTGCATATCAGGGACTCTAGTGTCACAACAGATCCAGACTAAGTTGAAAGAGACCCATCTAGCAATAGCGCAGTAAGGAATCGTCGTTGGACCGGAAGAGAAGTTTTTATTTTTTTTTCCTCAGACGCGTGCAAGCGCGTTCCCTGAAACGCTTTGGATATGTGGATTCTAGTTTGATATCATAACGAGTAGTAATTTAGAAGAAAATGTTCCTAAGTGATCTACTTATACATACCTAACGGTTGATTACTGAAATGTAATCAACAAATAAATCTCACAAATGTTGATTAAAAAGTTTCTATGTAGTCCTCATTTTAAAGGTCCTCATTAGAATCCCTCCCTACTAATAAATATATACATACCAGATAATCGATTATTATTTATATATAATGAGCTAATTAATAAATCCTTTTTACATGGAGAAAACATTATTCAACATTACAATATTAACTAGAGTGAGTTATATACTTGTACTTGTATGTAAATTAATGAGAAAAATTTAGTCACCGTCCAAGCTTGCTTCGGAGGTTGCGGCGGTTTGGCTAGAACAAAATTAGCCGAACAAAATTCCAGAAGAAGAAGAAGAAGAAGAAGAAGTAATGAAAAGAAAAAAAAATGAATTAATAAAAACAAAAGGGTAAATTAGTCATTTAACTTTCTTTTTGTCTCCAGGGCTTGTCACTTCATCAAGTTGACGGCACCATCAAAGATTTTGGACGGAAGTATTACGTTGATGTCAAAATTGGTCTTTAGGTATCACATTGATACTTTTGAGAGTTCGGGTATCAAATTGGCCTTAACAGCATAGTTTGGGGACGGTGACTGAATTTTTCTCTAAATTAATTGATCTGATTGCTTTAACACTTTGATCAAATCATTAATTTGATTCACTTCTATAATTAAAGGGGCGCTGTCCAATACCATTTTAAGTAGGAGTTAAATTGTTCCTTTACTTTCCTTGCAAGTCATGAATTAATGTTGATATGATATTGAGATGAACCCTTTATCCCAATGAATCGGTATTGTCTTTTTTGGTCAACTCTTTGTGTCTATTCTTCCAAACTACTTATATATGCCGAATTAAGCCGCATATTTTATAGCATGTATCTATATATATTGATCGTATTTATTCAGGATTAGTTCTAGCTGAAAAAAAAAAATGGCAACAATTTAAAGGTTTAGCCAATTGGTTGCTATAATTACTGTTTCAGTTTTATCGATGTAACAGAGTGTGTTAATTTTACAAATTAATTGAGCAAATAGTATTGCGGTCTTAGCTAATTTTTGCGAGTTGGCCTGAAAGAAACAGATCCATAAAATTCAGTTTCATAAGAGCCTGTTATTCTTTGAATTTTTTTTTTAATCGATCGTTTTATATATAACAAGAGCCTTAAGTTGGTCGCTTGAAGAAACATCAAACTGACTTGATGATGATCGATCCTAAATAGCTATTATATCATATTCACATTCATGTGAGTTATCCAATTATACATCGATAATGCAAACTGCATCCATCATGAATAATCATATTTCACTCGGATAAAACAAGTTTATCTTATGACATTTCGATAATTGCCACTGGTTGTTGGTTTTACAAAAGTAGTAGCTAGGACATCATCTCCGGCCAGATCGAGGAGGACCACTTGGAGTTGCTAATGAATTGATTATCTATTATGAGAATTCTTTGGCGCTGTAATTGCGGTCTTAATTACTTTGATCGATCTTAATCTTGCATGCTTTTTGTCTCCCATATTCCCTAACAAAGTATAGTCAAGGTAAATTGGAGGTTAACTTTTTGCACATAAAAGTGGTTGGTAATACTTGCCATATATAGGAAAGGTGAAGGGTTGTTCATCAAATGTTGTAATTATGACAACGCACTTGCACAGTTAATGCAGTGCTGCTTAATGCTTTGCTCTGTGGCTGTCTCAAAGTCCACTTATTTTGGTTGATATGTATGCAGGGATGTATATATACAAATCATTATTTGTTCTGTTTGAGTTTGATCTGAAATTTAGTAGGTGCTTGGCCAGAGCTGGAATTGTATTGTATTGTAAGTTGTAACATATATATTAGGGTATTAGTGCGTGACTATTGACGTACAACTACTCATTGTTTACTACTTTACTTCTATATTCTATAAGGGAAAATGACAATGAAAAACAGTATGATATAACTAAGCAGAGACTAATTAGAGAGATAAATGTGTATACATCGGCTATTGCTATTGGTGTGGGGGAAGTGGGATTAAAACATGCTTCGAGCTCGATCGCATATCTATGATCTATGTCTATCTATCGCTGATATGATCGAGGTCAGATTATAATTTACTTGTCAAGTCTGACCTTGCAAATTAATTAGTTCATGTTAGCGACTAGCTAGCTACCTAGCCTGAGAAGAAACAATGCATTATTATTGTTTTCAGTTCCAATTTAATTAACATTAGGTGGAACCTCGTTCCCTAATTTTAATGTTTATATGTAGTTACTTGCGGCGAAAGAAAAGGTGGCTGGGCTTGCATTGCTTCTCAGGAAGGCATATGCACTAAAAAAGGTTGTGGCTGGGCTGCTCTCTCCGCCTTTTTATCACTTTTATTCTATTTCCTATTTTCCCTTCCCCGGTATCCTTTCCCTGCCAGAGACTTTAAGCAAGCATTTCCTCCAATTCCATAATCCATTATTATTCATATATACTTTTCATCAATTATAATCGTTCCACCAATCAGTGCACCACAGCAGGAAGGAACTTGATCCTTAGGCCCCAATAGAACAAGACTTGCGCCTGAACTGATATGAAAAAGATAAACAAGTAAGAGCATCTCCAACCATTTAGTCAAAAGCCAAAGTCATATACAAAATATGACTCCCCTAATGTAATCATTATTCATTCAATTTTTGCATCTCTAACCATTTTTAGTCAAAAGTCAAAGTCATTTAATAAATTAATCATTTTCGAGAATTAATTAACTACAATTGCAGCACATGCAGCAGGGCACACTATTTTTTCTGCCAAAAAAATTTGGTTTTCGTTCTACAAACTTGAGTCAAAATGACTCCGCTCAAGAGTCAAAATAGCTAAAACAAGAGCATAGTTGGAGATCCCTCTATCAAAAAACCAAAGTCCAAATAACTTATAACTAAATGGTTGGAGATGCTCTAAATAGAAGAAATGGAATTACAAGAATTAGTGTATAAAGACGAGGGTGGGGGTGTGAGAATAAAGACGTGATATATGTTTGAATGTTGGGGACATACATATGTTGAAAAGAGGGTGGGTGGACGATGATCAGATTACTCCGTCGTGGCCAGATATAATGAGATGGTGTCATGTCAGTGGCTGGCGCGCTACCATGTGCTTCTTAATTATCATCCTCCATTCATCCATCATATTTGTGCCTCCTAAGTCCTACCTCTCTTTCTTTTTTTTCCATCTCTACTTCACTACATGCTAATTTCAGCTTCATCTCAACCATTCATGCCTTGTTGTGGTGCTGCTTGCTCTGCTTGTTCACATCACCCCGTCCGATTATTATTCCGGTGTGAAAGCACAAAACAAGAGTACAAACGTTTCAGATGAAATAGACCAGTACTAAGTAGGCTCAAAGGCAAGTCTTGACCCTTATTATTATTATTATTATTATTATCTTTTTTTTTGCGGAAAAACTATTAATTGAGTTGGAAGCTTTTAGGGCAACCACAATTTATTTGTCAAACAACAAGGCATTTAAGGCCTCTCTTGGAACCAGATTGGTCTAAAAAGCACTAGCACTAAGATCATGTCTTAAATTAGCTATGGCGTCAGCTACAAAATTTGCCTCCCTAAAAATATGTCTAAAAGTCCCTAAAAAAAAGAAAAAAAAAGTCTAAAAGTAATGGCTGAGAAAGATGCAGCAAGAGTTTTGATATCCTGAATAATCTTGAGTAGTCTCCATGGTGGTTTCATGGTTCCATTGACAACATCGATTACTAATTTTGAGTCGCTTTTGACCTCAATCATGTTGTAGCCTCTTTCTCAAGCAATAGTAGGACTGTCTCTGAGTGCAATAGCTTCTGCCACTGGAATTGTTGTGTTTCCAGAATTTCTTGCAACATCATAGATAGGTTTTCCATCACAGTCTGGAATAGCGAAGCCAACTGAGTTCCTGTTTACCGAACCATCAAAGTTAATTATAACAAGTTGGCCTAATTTTGTATAGTTGTGCTAATAATAAGCAGCGATAACTTTTAGTTTATAGATTAAGCTGCTGTTGAGTAACTAAAATTTTTAAGATAAAACATCTATCCATGTTTAACTTATTTGTTAAGCAATTTTTGACATAATTAAAGTTCTCCCAAATAAGAGCTTAGTGATAACTTTTTAGAGTATTAAAGTAACCCCAATGCCTCTTGATGTGCATGATCAAAACCAAAGGGTTCCATCCGTCATATACTCATATTTGACAAAGGCCGAATGCTTTTCACTCCAAGTGAGGCCTAATGTAGAACCCAAACAAAAACAGCCCAAGATAAAGCTATATATAAAAGACCAAACATAACCAGATGTGTTTGAAGTTAGAATTTGGTAAATATGTCAATCTTTAAGCCAGCACATTTTATGATTTTATGTGACAGTAGCATTTCTTAAGCTATACTTTAAGACAGGCCTAAAATCACGTGAAAGTATAGCCAAATCAACGGGACTACCCCCGCTAGCTAGTGGCAACTATAGAAAGAAAGAAATCGATTCCCGAATATGTGCAGAAGTGGTGGCATGATGATGACTGGGAGGGAAAACCGTGCCATCTTCTTTTTAGTGGAAATTATTCTATGCACCGTTGGCGTAAATGACCCAACACTTATAAGATGATCTCAACTTTGATATTTATAATTAATATTTTTATTAACAACCTAAGAGTGTATTTAATATAATCTAACTATCCATTTATATTGGTGCAAGTACACATCGGTGCACTGAATCCTCCCCATTCTTTTCAGAGTGAAAAAGCTCTTGTTGATTGCCATCTTGGCAAGCGCAGTATGTAAACCTTATGCTGCATAAAATGACTAAACAAAGCTACAAGTGAGCGATCTAGACGGCTTTAGCAAAACACATACACTACTACTAGTTATGGCCACTGGCCCTCTGGAATGAAACCTGAACCAAGAGCTGCCCCGTCCAATATACTAGTCAAGTCGTTTCATCAATCTCCGAAAAAATAAAAATACACTCTAGGTGAGTTGCTATATTTACGCTATAGCATGCAAAATTAACAATTCCAAAAGTCCTATTGTATTGAAATCCATCTCATCAAAACACTCCTACAATAAATAACGAGAATTTAACCTAGCTAAAGGAACTATTTTGAGTTCTAATTTGGTGAAAATGATAGCCAACCTGAAGAAAAAAGTAGGAGCAGTATTTGAAGTTCATGTACTAAGAGCTCATTAATGCACAAAAAAGACCAAAACTCTGGGCAAATATGTGAGTAATGACATAAATACAATTCCTATCAATAGAACTGCAATGACGCTAATACAATATTAATGAAGGAAAAAGATGGAAAACAAGCCACTTATAGTGAATGCAGTACAAAGGAGTCAAGGATACTGCCCTTCCCATGTTCCTACATGACGCATAATGCAATTCTGTACAAACATATAAACTCAACATACAATAAATTACACCTTGGGGACAATCACTTGCTCTTACCCTTTTTCCTTTTCTTAGAGGGATTACTGGCGTTTTTGCTTTGGCTACTACACTTTGGACAGAACCAGTCACCCTCTGGAACATCTTCAAGTGGCGGACTGCAGCAGTCAATATGAGTGCCAATCCCACAGCCAACAGAGCCACTTTCGTTGCCACATATCAGCATCACCTCTCCTCTGTCACAAGACCTGCAAACCACGCAGGGTATATCACTGTTACCAGAATCATCCATAGGTGTATATGTACGGTTCTCCTCCTCTTCCTCCACCACAACCAAAACCTCTTCTGCCTTGTTTTGCAGACGGCTAAATGACTTTTCTGCCCAAGCATGAGTATTGTATAGCACATGTCTCTCAAGGGGGTATCCAGGTTTGCACACGTACTCGACCAAGTAATCAGCTACAACACAGGGTATCTCATGTTTTAAAAACTCCTGTACCCACATATCCACACGCGGCATGCCTGGGCTAACAATGGCAAAGTCGACTCCCGAGTTAAGGAAGCGGGTGTAAGGAGGACAAGTTGCTAATATTGTCCCATCACCAGCCTTCACCACGCGCTTCAGAGTATCCTGTTTGTGTTCCAAGAAGATGATCTCAGATGACAAATGCATGCTCCAGTTAACAATGGCTTATCATGAATAACCAGAAGAAAACCTAATTTACAGTAGCTTTGATAAACTGCAAACAACAATGCTCCCGACCAAATGAAAAAGAAATTTTGATGATAATATCTATTCTGTTTATAAATTTGATGCAGAAAAATGCAGACATGAAGTTTGAGAACCCACCAGACGTGGTGCAATGCAGTCACCATATATAATAATGCGCATTCCATGAAAGGCACCATGACCTGTTCTCTCTCTCAAGAGCCGCCACTTTCTTGGAGCCTCTAAATTGATTGTGCCATCTTCACTTAGGCCACTCTTGTACCATTCATAAGGTTCCTCAGCCACAAATTTTCCTGCCTGATTACTAGCTGCCAAATAATCACTTTTAAGAATCCACCTGCACCAAAGGTATAATATATGAAGCATCTATTTGATGAAGCAGTTTAAATAAAGCTATAGAAATTCAATTAAGTGACACCACACTTCTCAAAATAAGCCTTCAGTATTGCGGTCACAAACCTTCCAGATGCTGCAGCAGCAAAAAACTTTTCTATCCTGCGAATTGGTCCTGGAATGATGAAATGTGTTGCCTGGTAAGACCAGTTATGTGAATCACGGCAGCACCTTCCCTTCAAGCGCTTGATAATTTGCTGAAACTCCTTTCTTTCGAACTGATGTCCACTCAAAATAAACCATTCAGGTTGAGTTTTAACTCTGTCTGAAGCCTTCACCTCTTGCATTGAAGAATTCCGACTGATCTTCGCCAACTTTTGATTGATCTCCATTGGAGTATAATTACATTTAACATGTGACTTTTCTGCCTGCTCTTTTGCCTTGCTTATATTTTGATCTCCACAAGCAATTGGCCTGTTTTCCTTCAGTTCAGACGAGTCCACTGGCTTACTTTTGGGTTCACTGCAGCACTTAGATTTGCCTACTGGACATGCAAGTCCTTCCTCTTCCATCTCTGTCTCCTCAGTGTTCTCAGTCTCAGTGGCGGCAGGAGAAGTCTTCAACTTGGTTCTGCCCAAAGGACACTTTTTCCCATAGTTCTTCTTTCCTTTAGCACCATCTCCTTTCGAGGTTGTTTCAACCAGCATAGAAACTGACTCTCCTTGTTCATTTCCTTTTATCTTTTCCACTGAGGCCATTAAATCACCATGGACACAGGGCTTGGAGTGATTTAATATATCCTCAGAGACACCTTTCTCTGAGTTCATTTTATCAGTGACGGCAGGAACAGTCTTCAACTTAGTTTTACCCAAAGGACCCTTTTTCCCACTGTTCTTCTTTCCTATAACACCAACTCCTTTTGAGGTTGATTCAACCAGCACAGAAATTGATTCTCCTTGTTCATTTTCTTGCATATTTCCCATCGAGGCCATTCCATCACCATGGACACAGGGATCGGAGTGATTTAATAAATCCTCAGAGACACCTTTCCGTGAGTTCATTTTATCAGTGACGGCAGGAACAGTCTTCAACTTAGTTTTACCCAAACGACGCTTTCTCCCACTGTTCTTCTTCCCTTTATCACCAACTCCATTTGAGGTTGATTCAACCAGCACAGAAACTGTCTCTGCTTGTTCATTTTCTTGCATATTTTCCCCTGAGGCCATTGCATCACCTTGAACACGGGGATTGGAGTAATTTGACATATGCTGCACCCCTTCTGATTTCTCTGTCATTTTTGCTTCAAGTATACTCTCTAATTCATGTTGATCTTCTTCTGCAGGAGCCTCAGTTTCATCATCCAGAGAGTCGATTTTACTCTCAGAAACATTTCCAGATGTAGTAACATCTTTAACCTCTGCCATCTTCAGTGCTTTTACACTAACATCTGGAGAAAGCAGATCAGGCTTTAAGGCAGTGGGGGGTTTCTCCTGATCTGCTGCATTGGTATCAACAGTGGCAACATTTAAGGAGGCATCTTCATCCAAGTAAACAGAAAACTTGAGGTTTGCTGAAGTTAACTTCGGCCTAGAACCTAGAGTCTTCTTGGAGAGCATCTTCTTCCTATCTGATTTTGTCGAGTCATCAGTTCCACCTTTATGCAGGTCCAAGTTAGCAAGGTCGTTGGAATTATTAATCACCGACAGTTCGTTTCTTGGAGATGAACCCTGAACATCTTGTTGCTGATTTTGTGGTTCCAATGTTTCGCTCACTGTAGTTGTAGATTCTTCCATTGCCAAATCTCCAATGCCAGGCTTGCTGGATAAGGGGGACTTTCTTAACCTCTGAAATGTGGATAGAGGTGTTTTCTTGTTGACATTGCCATCATGGCCGATCTCTGAGATCAGAGTCGTGGAGGAAGGCACGTCACATGTCAATGACTTCTTGGTTAAAGTAGATGATTTTGTTGGTGACACAACAGCACCTGAGGTTTCTGCAGCATTCAAACACGTCGTAGTCTTATGCAGAGATTTTTCATCACATCTGTTAATACAATGACTAGTAGTCTTATATGAACGATCAATCAAAGATGCTGGTATTTCTTTGGGGGATGTATCACATGTTGGACTTCTCACAATGCTTGACTTTGCATCATAACTTGTCTTCTGTAATTTGGGGCTTGCATAAGAATGATCTGGTGTCCATTTTTGTGGCAATATACCAGTTGACTCTTCTTCATTGTGTACATGATTTCCTTTCACGAGAGCTTCCACACAATTAGAGTCAATTTTTTCATTTTCTTCCGCCCTGAAGGGAGAAGAGGCAAAATCATCATTGACACTTAACTTGCGAATAGGCGCTTTAGACGACCTACTTCCATAGCTTGATTTATCTCCCAAGTATAATGGAAGTGTGGATTTCCATGGTGATTGCCTGGAGTAGCTTAGTTTCCTATCAGAATGAGGGGGTGACCTTTCAGCAGATCCAAATGTAGATGCCATGTCATCTTTCTTCTTAGAATCTGGAGTTGTGTGATGGAGGTCATTATGCTCACCAAGTGGAGCATCTTTAAATTTACATGCATCCTGAGGGCTAGGTACCTTGGAAACGTGAACGTCAAAAAATCTTGAAGCTTGATCAAATTCATCTTCATTCCGAGAAATAGATTTCTCAACAGAATTTTGGGGAACCATAGTCACCTCTCCTTCTGACTTCGGAATTCGAAAAGGAACTGGAGAACCAGCCTGTATATTGTGGCAACTCTTATTCATGCTTCTCCCAACAGATTGCTTTATAAAGGTGTCTTCAGCCTCATCTTCAGAATCCCTAGCCTCAGCCTCCATTATCTCCAACTCATAGCCACTGTTGATAGAGAATAAAAGCTCAGGACAACTCATAGCCATAGTTACAGATAACAATTTTACTTACTAAGATTCCATGCACAGCCATCTCACCTCTGGTTATATTTATCTTCCTGAAGAAGAACCCAATCCCTTAAGCTGCAAAAATGCAACAAGGAGATTATATGGCAATTTTTCTTCTTATTGAAACATTCTTAGAATTCAAAACATTAGAGAATTACCAAGACATGAACTTACCAATCTTCCAACCAGCGATGATTGACAATCTTAATCTGAGGGAGTTGTTTGGCAAGTTTATACTTGTCCCCTAAAGATGTAAACAAGTTTCAGTTTTTTACATTTGAAGAAACTGTAATTAAAAGAATAATATGAAGCATAGAGTCGGAAAAGAAAAAGAGAAACAAACAGCTACAGAATGCCATCTACTTGATCACTACAGACCATACTTATCCTTATATTATCAGTGCTCAATTCCATGTAATTATGAATAAGAACCACAGGGAAGAAACCATACCTTCAAATTTGTAGCAAATGAGATGAGTGACTTTGCTTGCCACCAATGGTTTAGAAAACTGAGCACCCATTAAACCAACCATTGTCTGACAAAGAAAACAGAATCAAAACGTAAACCGGCTGCATTTATGTTGCAACTATCCAAAAGGGCTAAAACCAGAAGCATACCATAATGTCATCTCTATCTTGTCCATGATATCCAGTCAAGCACATCAGTAAATTCTTGGCACCAGGAATACCATTCAAATGCTTGAGAGGCCTGTATATAATCTGCACAAATCAAAAGAGTACACAAATCCTCAATGTAGGCTCCGAGGTTTAAAATTTTTTTTGGACATTGCTTAGTTTCTAACCACAAAAATTATAGGGAAACAACGATGAGAAAAGATGGGATGGGAAACTCACAGCAGCGGCATCAAGGGGCATTCCAACATCAAAACTATGGTGAACCCACAAAGCCGTGACAACCGTTTTGCCGTCGTTTCGAGCAGCAACACATACAGGATGATCCTATACACAATGGTGTAGAGTTGAGTGATTGCAATTTTAAGCTTGAGACGCAATTTCATAATGGGAAAGTGGAAGAAGTCTCACATAGGTAATCCTATCCACAATGAGGTGAGTGCAGTTTGGGGAATAGAGACCGACATCAGATCCACCGCAATCTAGCAGCTTAGATCGAACCTACGCCATTCAATTAACACTAAAAGTAAATACACAGAAAATTTGATGCTTCTCATAGATAGAAATCAGGAAGAGGATTGATTACCTGGCGTTCGTTCATGGGGTCGAAACCCAAGAGAACGAAACGGACGCCCAGAAACGTTTTGGGCGGCGGAGCACGGCTCTCCATCATCGGAGGAGGACGAGGGTTTTGAGTCTGAGAGCGCGCGTGTGTGTATCGCCTTAAAGACTCAAACTTGCTGTGGAAGACTGATTCAGAAAAATTGAGAATTTCTTTCTTTTTTAATTGATTAGGGTTTTACTGAAAGAGGGAGGGAAATTAATTTTTTTCGTTTTTTGATTTTGGTGCAGTGGCGGGAGATCAGGATTGCAACACGTGGATCATGTTAGTGGACAGGTGTGTCGCTTACCCGGCCCATAAACCCGAGCAATCACCTACCGTTGGATTAGTTGGTAAATCCAATGGGCGAGAACGGGCCCACCATCGGAGACTAACGTGAAGAGTGAGTAGGTGAAGTTGATCCCACTGCTTAAAATCTCTAAAATTTTTGGGAATTGGAATCTGCAGAGAGACAAATTTGAGGTTGAGGTATGGGTTGGCTGACTCGATTTCTAGCGGCCGTGGCTTTCTTAGCCATCGGAGTGATTTTCTCGCCGGAGACCTTCGGATCCAAATCGGACGGTCCGAAGTCGCCGGCACTCTCCACCTACCTGAAGCTGGCTCATCTGCTCAGCTTCTCCACCGCGTTCGGCGCCGCTCTCTGGGTCACTTTCATCGGCGGCATCATCATGTTCAAGTATGTTTTGTTTTCTTCCAATTTCTTTCTTCAATTTTTGATGAAATTCAGAATCGGATTTGAAAATTGTGATAAACTGTATTGAAAATCAGGAATCTTCCGAGGCATCAGTTCGGTAATCTGCAGAGCAAGATGTTTCCAGCTTATTTCAGCCTGGTGGGGATTTGCTGTGCCATATCGGTTGCTTCGTTTGGGTATTTGCATCCGTGGAACTCTTCCACTGCAGCAGACAAGTACCAGCTCGGCTTTTTGCTTTCTTCCTTGGCCTTCAATCTCACCAATTTGTTCGTCTTCACGCCCATGACTATTGAGGTGACTAACTCACTTGTGCTTTGTTCTAAACTTCATTTACTCTTAGTCTTTATGAAATTACAGTTTTATAGTAGCTACCGAGTTCTTTATTCTTACTTTCTGAGCAACACAATCTGTGACCATGTGGATGACTCAATTTATGGCTGCTTTAGACAATTGAATTGTTTGATTTATACTGATGCCATTGTTTTGGTTCAATTCTGAAACTAGACCACTGCTCTCGTTTGAATAGTTTCGGCTCTTGTTTTGTGCATATCTTTCTTTGCATTCACTTATTTTCTGTCTGTGTTAATGTATGCCATGGTGGTCTGTTGATTGTTATTGTCTTGCAGATGATGAAGCAGAGGCATAAGGTAGAGAGGGAAGAGAACATTGGGGAAGAAGTTGGATGGTCCAAAAATGTGCAAGTTGCAAAGGTGAACCCGAAACTAGCAGCCATGAATAAGAAGTTCGGGATGATTCACGGGTTATCATCCCTTGCCAATATTATGGCCTTTGGCAGCCTTGCCATGCACTCATGGTACTTGGCAGGTAAACTTAATCTGTAGTTCGTGAATAAACCCAAGTTCCCCTTTATTTGGGGATTGGAGGAAGGGAAATGTTCTGTGCTCTAGTTGAGCTATGGATTTGATCCATGACCTAATGTCTTATTCTCTGCTTGAATGTTACATGTACACGAATACAATTATCTCATGCTTGTCTAGGAATCATAATTTCATAAGACTTGATCATCGGAAGTATGAGTTCTAATGAAGATGATTTACTTCCGTTTTTCTTCTCTTGCATATTTCATTCTAAAATTTCTCTTGTTCTAGTAGGCATTGGTTGTTTGTGCAATGTGAATGTATACTGTTAAGATTTCAAGTGTTGTTCTATTTGACTAATGGCTGCAAAAGACTCGATTTCAGTAATGGATTGAAGGCTGGGAGAAGTGTTGTTCTTTCCGTTGCTTGCTAGTTTAGTCTAGTACTGGATGTTGCCGAAGGTTTGATTGCACTTGCTTACTCGGTCACTTTTGTCCTCTTAAATTTTAATGTGGTATCTGGCCTGAAAACAAACCCCCGCCCCCCTTAGTAATGTTGTATTGAGTCTGACTGTACTGTTACAAAATATCATTGCACCTCAGGAGACCAGCAATACAACCGAGAGATGGGTTGTTATGCATTGTCATAACTGGGCTGGGCATTTGAACGAAAGAAAGGGCCTCTTCCAGGTCGGAGCATCGCCAACTTTTAATAATATTAAAGCTTCTAATGGGTTTATGCAGATAATCTATCTATATTTTGATATAACTATCATTATAGCCGCCAGCAACGGTGAAAATACATCAGGTTCACGTAGGGCTGGATTCGGTTGAAAGCCGACCAACAAATCCTTCAACTGGCTACCGACCGACATTGGTCGGTTTTCCAAAATCTGAAACCGCAGCCGTACTGTCGCCATCGGTTACCGAGAAATCGGTATACTGAGATTTCGGCTTGCTTCGGCTGGAGTTTCAGTTTAACGATGTCAGCGAGAATTTGGAGAAAATAGCCTGATTTGAGTCGAATGCAAATGTGATGAAGGAGGATGTAGATCTGATGATGTGGATTTGATGATACAGATGAATGAGATGATGGATAACTGGAGAAAATGGAAGAAGATGAATGAAAGACAAGAAAGATGAGGGCGATGAAAGCACTTGATGGAAGAGGAGGAGGAAGAAAGGCCTAGTTGATGAAAGAGGAGGAAGAGAAAAGAACTGAAGAAATTAAAAAATGGTTCTCCGATGAGGATGAACTGATGAGTCGAAGAAGACGGCTAGAAAAGGAAGAGAGAGAGAGAGATAAAAAGTAGAAGAGGGTTCAGTGGTGTTTTGTTTTAATTCTACCGCCTAACATATAAATATAAAACTTTGCATATAATATATTGAGAGCTGCTCGCGATCCAGTGGTTGGGAGCAAGGCTCTTGTGTAAGGGGTAAGGGGTTCGAACCCTACCTCTTACCAAGTTCGGTATGTTTTTGCATATTATGCGGTAAAATCCGGCTGGTTCGGTCCGCTCGGCCCAAAATGCTAGCCCTAGGGTTCACGGCTTGAATCATGTCTCTAGACCAAGCAAAACAAAAAGCCTAACACGGCTTATTCATACTACTGAACTTGTTTATTCAAAACGAGCCTACAATTAGAAAAGCAACCTAATATTTAGAAAGTTGAAACTCAATTTTTCAGGCTGCACATTAAACGAAAAGCTACACACACTAGGGTGTTTAGTGCATGGAACGGGACAAAGCCCACTAGACCTATAGAAATAAATTAGAAAACTAAAAGAGGAAGTTGCCCAAGGCCTAAAGGAAAGCTAGCCCAAAAGTTGGCTTGGCCCTTGCCTTAATGTGCAGCTTCATTGAAGACACCTCAACAGCCACCATCGCTATCGCTGCCACAGAATGAGGAACAACACCACCCACCGCCACTCCACCTCCAGCGACCTTGATAAACTTGTGGACCAAAACCCCAGTGCCCCAATCTGCCACTGTTCTCCATGATACTGTTGTCAGCCGCCGCCATCTGGCAACACAACCCACGTCACATGACTATGGTTCTTGAACCAATGCTCACAACGTCAATCGCCTCAGCGCTGTAGCAAGACCAAACCTGACACTGACCACCACCACTATCTTGCCTCCAAGAAAAGCCGCCTTAAGAACCGAAAGCAAGCCCTAGAACCACCACCTTTCTGACAACAGCACCACTACATCAGCGCCACCAAGATCGGCGTTGGCGCGGGCCACCAAGATTTCCTAAATTTTCTTCATTTCACTAGCTTGCAACAGCTGCATACATCTAACTTTTTACCTAAGTTAATTAGGGTTTTTGAAGTATAGCTTGCAGTATTTCATTTCGGGGAAGAACATGCGCATATATAAAAGGACGACAGACCAGTATGCATGCATTTATTATATATATAGTAGACATCATGTAGCTAATTATGTGCAGTTAATTATGGTGCTTTCCGAACAATTTTCCAGAAACACGCATCCAATTCATTTAATAATTATAGTGCTTTTGAGAATCATAGCATGCATGTATTGCAGTTTCATTTTTGATTTTCCAAACCTCCATATTGAAATTGTTCTCAATCATAACATGCATGTGTGTGTGTGTGTGAAATTAAATACACATAGAGTATAGTATATAATTTGCGGGCTTACGGGCCGGGCTTCAAACCCCTAAATCAAGTCCGGCCCTCAACACCAATGGGTTGGGCTTTGCTAGCCTAGATGCAAGCTGGGTGGGTATTTCCATCGGCTCATTGATCTGCAGGCCAAATGATGACCCCTACCTGACACCGTGCCACTAGTGTCATTTGAACTGCCTTCTTTCCCTCTTGAGATCTGTAGTTGAGGTTTATGTCGATTAGCTTTGAGGAAGGACTAATTTGGGCATTTTATGCTCCCGTTTCCGTCGTAGACAACCCAGTTAGATCTCCATTTTCAAGCTTTTCAGGCGAAGCTAACATATGTATTTTGAAGCTCTCATTGTCTTCTTTCCAACCCTACAACTCTTACTCATTGAATCAACTTGAGGCGGGAAAAATCGATCGATTGAAGCTTCGGGCTGCCCAAGCTTTCGAGGTAAATCGTGCCTCTTTTGTTCATATTTGAACTTTGCTATAGTTATAGATGTTGTTGTGTTTGTGATAACGAACATTTTGGCATAGATATTGACCCCCGATTTGGGTTCGTGAAGGGGTGGCGCATGGGGCCTCCTCTGGTCTTCTATGTTACCTTGTTAGGTAGAGCTTTACGTTACGAACATGTGGATATGATCTTTGTTGCCTTTGGTGAAAATTTCGTGAGCTGTGGCTAGGGCTCCTTTCTGTCTTATCGGCCAGGGCTTGATAATTTTGGGCCTGGGCTCATTGGTGTGGGATTGGGGTACAATTTTAGTAAAATATAGTTTTGTTAAAATTCCTTCTCTTTTGGGAAGGAATTGGTAGGCTCCCAGAGTTGAGGAATGTCGCCAGGGATACCCACAGTGCCTTTGCTATTTTATTCTCTCTTAGGTAGTGTAGGGTATTTTCTGGATGTGCTTTATTTCCTAGTTTAAAAAGGTTAAATTTCTTAGGTAGCATCTCTATATGATAGTTTTTACGACCAAATCGTTATGTGTAATTTCACTGAACTTTAATTTAGTTGACAATTCCTCATAAAAAGAAACATATGATATAAACTGTTATTAAACAGGAATTAAGGGGTAAATATAACCCAATAAAAATTATGTGGTTTGCAGTTGCCAGTGGTCTAATCTTAATTAGGTATCAAAAATTAAATAAAAATGGCACACTAACATCAAAGAATGATTTATTGTAGAATAGAAAATATTTGTCCCGACAGCCAAAACCTCATAAATAAAGAAAGTACTTGGGTCCATACTTTCATATCAGTATGGACTTGTGTGTTCATTTGTAATCATTTAGCAATCTAAATTTATAATTTAACCGTTAACAACTTCGATTAATCATTAAAGATCATCTCTATAAAAAATCGACATAAACACAAAGTATTTATCCATTTGATTGCATCAAATAAATGAACAGTTTTAGTTAAAGTTAACGATCCATGAAACTATTCTTTCGTATCTTTCATGAGTCATGAGATAATTAGCTTTGAGTTTTTATCATCACTGAGGTCAAAACTTTCTTGCACCAGACAAAATGATACCCAACTTTCAAAAGTGATCAAAATGATACCTAAAGTTTTAAAAACAAATCAACTTGATACCTCGGTTTATTTTTTGTAACTTCTTTGTTACATGACTTAAATCAAATGCAAAATCAAGCCCAAAAATTAAAGTGATTTGTAGTCAAAGGGCCATCAACCATCTATAACCCAATCTTCTTCTTCTATAGAATAAAAAAATCTTTCATTCAATTTCAATTCTACCATCGATCGTAGAAACAAATAAAGCTCGGATGTTTCCCAACTTCTAAAGAAACAAAGAAAAATGGGAAGAGCGAGAGAGGTAGAGATAGAAGAAGAAGAGAATTAACAAAGTAAAATAAAAAATAATTGAAAAACAGTTTTTTGTGTAAAATATTATTATAACCCCACAAATCACCGCACTACACGTGATCAATTTTAACAAAAAGTTACAAAAAATTAAACCGAGGTATCAAGTTGATTTGTTTTTAAAAATTTAGGTATCATTTTGATCACTTTTGAAAGTTGGGTATCATTTTTGTCTGGTGTAAGAAAGTTTTGACCCTAGTGTTGATAAAAACTCATTAGCTTTTTGATTGCCTAATCTTTTGTTCATCGTCATGCCACAGATTTAAACTTGTAACGTAAGAGTATCAAATACAACTTGTCCCAAGCCAGACATGAAATGACAGTGATATTTTGTTTGTCCATGCTCTCTATACGAAGCTCAGCTAAGCTGAACTTTAGGAGGATCGAGTCTGCCCGGTTCCGTGTTGGATGGATAGGCATTAGGCTTTTGGCCTTTTCCGGCATTACAAGTAGAACAAACCAACAAGCTCCGCCCAGCCATTTTGGACCGGCGACACCTATTTTGTCTCCTTTCCCTTCTTTCTGGAATCTGCCTCGATTTGTTTTTCTGGAATCTGCCTCGATTTGTTTTCTCGCCCTCAATTTGGACATCTGAAACACCACGTGCTCGATTCATCAACCCTGGTTATGATTTATGCTTCAGTAAATGTTTAGAAAGAAGATTAAAACATGTCATTGAAATTTAGCTTATACATGATAACACGAGTAACTCATTTGCTAGAATGATGTTTTTGTCTGTGGCTGGATGCATTTTATGCACGACTAGCATTTTATGCATGACTTGATTATTGAAACACCGATTGATGCGGGCGATATTGATGTTAATGGTGGGCACGCAACGCTTCACTTTCAAATCTTTTTCCATCTTGACGATTCTTCCACATTTTGATAACCCAACACGGGGACCAAATTCACTACAACTAGGTACTCATATTTCATGCCAAAACAAGGAAAAATAGGTGATTAAAACAAGTTCGCTGAACTCACGTGATCTTGAGTGCAAGTAATATTTTCCTTTGATACTTGTATTGTGGCCCTTTACATATCATTTCTACATTTACCAAATCTTAGGAATGAAACCCTGAATCCTTTTGATACTAACCTTTTCTTTTCCTTCTTTAGGAAAAAAAGAAGAAAAAGGAATGAATAAAGAATGGTCTAATTGTCCTGCCAGCAATGTGCCACCACCGGTCCAACCATGTACCAAAAACAAACAGAAACACGGTTCATTTATGCACCAACCTTGTACTGATCAGCGGAAACCAATCACACTATATGCCCCCAAGAGTATGAGTCGTGCTGGTACCAAAAGCACCACAAACAGATGCATGTGCTGTGATGCAACCAGTCTACTGAACCGTTTCAAGGACTCTTTCCCACTTTGTAACACGCCAGAAAAATTTACCTGGTACTGGCCCTGCTTCATTGTTGCAAAAGGCCTTCCCACAATCATTCCTACATCCACACCCCGGGATGACACGAGGGGCCACCAAACCTTGCGCCTCTGCTGTCTTCTGGCCTTCCTAATATGGTTAAGCTCTTGTCGAATCACCCCACGAACACATTTTAAGTAAGAGTTCATGTCATGATCTCTTTGAATGCATCCTTCTGAACCATATGCAGACCGTTCACTTAAGATTTCAAGTGGATGTGGAGAGTTTAAGAATACCAACTTTGCTGCACGCAGCTGCTTCTCTGCATCATTGACATCTGGTAGAGCACCGCGTAGAACATATAAACCGCTGCCTGAAGGCAGAAGATGATGGTTTGGGGAGAATTTCTCATCTGGTTGAAGAATCAACAGCTCCCCCATTGGACAATACAGTAGCTTCTGTTACAGAAAGATAAAATTTGGTTAAGATAAACCAAAACTAAGGGAACAAATGATATAGAATATAATTCAGTGTTTCATAATCTCAGACTGATGCTTTTTCTCAAAAGCTAAAAGGTTTACCTGGTTATTAAGGCAGGGATGATTCCGGAAGTTCCCACTTAAAGCTTTGAGAAGCTCTGCCACATGATTAGGATAGTTGCAAGAGAATGCCCGGGGTACAATGTCTCTGTGCAATGTAATTGCCTGGATATGACTCTGTGGTAATCCAAGTTTGCGAAGCAGTTGATCACCTCCACACATGATGGTTGGTGAACCAAAAGTTATAACAGGAAGTAATGAAGAAACTGGCACTTCACCCCGTATAAGCAGCATGAGGTTTATTAGTAGTGCTAAGCTTCCCCCTAATGAGTGCCCAGTAAAACGGAAGGTTGCTTTATCACCATGAGATTTGAGGTGTGCATGAACTTCAGGCAACACCTGTCCATAAATCCCTTTTGCAGCCTCATATATGCCTCTATGCACAAGCACATCCAGTCCCTAGAAAATAACAAATGCATAACATTTAGTACTCGCTAAATAGCATTCATCCATCTATTAACTACTAAGTGCCAACACCTATCAATCATGTCTAACAATCTGAATCAATACAAGTATACAACACTAGAAAAAATGGAAGAAATTATGAACAGAGAATTGCGAGAGATATTGTATAATGTACCTCGAATTGAATGGGCTCGAAAAGTAGATTTGCTTGCCAGGATGCCAGAGATTCAGACCCCTGAAAATGAAAATGCGTAGGTTGAATATATAAAAGCTACCAAATGTTAAGAAATAATATGCACAGATAGTTTTTTCACTGATCATTGGCTAAATGCAAAGACAAGCTATCTGAAATTAAACCACTCTGTTTCCACATTATTTTGAGTGTGAATAGAAAGAAAGCGCTCGACCTTTGAGGGATTAATTATAAATATTTGTATAAAGAGAACAAGTCTTATTACCTGAATGACCAAGAATCTGGTGGCACTTTGATCATCATCACATATGAACCAGTCGCACGGGGATGAATGTGTTGAGTTTAAATCATCTGCAACAGCCTGCTTTACTTCTTCCTTTGCAGCAACCACAGAAGTTACTGAGTCCGTGGTTGCCATCAAAGAAGCCATGTCTGAGTTCATCATATTAACAGCGCTGCCTCTTCCTCTGCTTTCTTCTGTTGAATCTTGATCAGTCTCATCCTTTGAGGATTTGAATGGAAGTATGCTCCTTGTATGGGAATGCAAATAGGAAGCTGCAGAGGCAGCAATATGATAAGCAGCAGAGGGACTTATTCTGTATCCATTGTTCTTCTGCTCCTTCCCTTCCTCGTCTTCTTCCATGTCTTCCTTTAGGGTGCTTTCAGTTTCTTCAACTGCAGCCGACTCTTGATGTTTCTCAATTTTAGCAGCAAGTTCCTTCTTTTCTATTGAAGAAGTAACAAACCGCAGAGCATGACCTCTCAAGAGATTTTGTGGCTGAATGTAAAGTAAATCCAGTTTAGTTTTTGTATATGTAACTTGAAAATCAAATGATAAACTGGATATAGGAGATAGTTTACAACATAAAGCCGGATGATATACAAAAAATAATATTATATCATAGGATGACACCAATGCAATACAGAATAACTAATACCATCAAGTCAGGAAGGAATGAAACCATACCAAACTGAAAATCAACAGAAGACTAAACAATCCCTAACAGCTATATACAACTCATGTCTATTAAACTATATATATTCATGATCAAATTCATAATTTACCACCCATTCCAGAGATCAGACTAGAAACTTTATGAATACCGAATATGATTTCCCAAAAAGAAGAGCAAGATTGAAAAGTTGTTAGAGATACTGAATCCAAGAACAGAACTTTACAAAGATGAAAACTCCAAGCTGGAAACAAAGAAAGAAAGAAAGAGGTATTTGACCAATTGGTCGGGAAATCAAATCCCAAACGGCGGCTTTGATCACAGAAAAGCAAAACACTTTCGATATTCCTACGGGTTTCCTCACCAAAGAACATCCACATTATAACAAATGAAATGAAAGCAGTAAAGTAATTATGCAAATTGGGGATCGAAATGAAATGAGTTGTGCGTACCTGGATTTTGGGAATGGAGTAAGCCAAGCTCCCCAAATACGACATCTGAGCATATAACCTGGCTTCCGCCAAGGAAACCTTCCGAAGCAATCTGGAAAACGAATCTCTATCAAACTCTTCCTGCTGCTGCTGTTGTTGTTGATCGTCTTGTTGTTCAATTCTACAACCATCACAATCGTCGTCATTTTCGTCATCATCACCATTTCTGTTATCGTTGGGCGCGGCTTCATTTTCCTCACGCAGCTCTGCCTTGCCCTGTTGATCTGCTCCTCCTCCTCCTCCCCAGAGAGACCTGACGTGCAAAATCTTTAAAACCCAGTTGCCGCTTTGGGTTTGGGTTGGGGTAAGGCAGTCGTCCTCCTCCTCCTCCTGGGCCAAGGGAACGGCGTCGTCGAGAGGCAACCCATTGTGCGCAGGAGCGGCTCCTCTTCCGGCGCCGGGCCAGAGAGATTTCAAAGGGTACTTGAAGGAGAACCTCTTGTGATTGTTGTCCACGGTGGACCTCCCCAGCGCGCTCACCTGAGACGGGTTCGTACGCACGTCGATCGGCAGGGCAGCTGTAATTGTCGGAGCTATTCCGGGTATCCCCGTTGTGGTTTTCAAACAAAAATTATCCATCTTCGTTCGAATTGCGTTGGATTCTGTGCTTCTTCTTAATATAGGAGGAGTAGGAAGGCGGAGGGGGGATTTTGGTTTAGGGAGTACAAAATAAGTAAACAGCCTAGCAGACCATAAAAATATGTGAAGGCGTTGTTAACCTACAAATACAAGAATGCCAGTCTCTGTTTCTAACTTTCTATTCTGGTGGTCCGGTTACTCTGGTACAGGTACAAGAAGCAGACGAAGAAGAAGAAGTTACTGGGAAAGAGAGACCGTGTTGTGTTTTAAACTTATATAGAGAGGAGAACTGAAGAAGAAGAAGAAGGCGGAGGAAGAAAGTGGGTTGGGGACTTGGGGTGGCCTAGCGGCACATGCTCTCCACGCCTTTTTCTAGTTTGCGACTTTGTCCCCCAAAACTGCTCACCAACTTCAAGAAATCACGCTCTTTTAAACCTTCTCATTTTTTTTTTTTTTATAGAAACAAAAATGAAAATATCTCATTACCCCTTTAATTCACCAAAGAAAAAACACACGTCTTCTCCAGAGCCTCAAAACGGCGTCGTTTGCATCGCGTACGTGCCTATGTATCAAGTGTGTGTGATCTGTGTATTTTTTGCACGATGATGAAGTGCGTCGCAAATCACATGGGTGTCGGGTACCCAATTTGAAAGGCGTCTCTACCCAAAATCATACGGAAGCGCGTGGTGGGGCCCAGAACTCTCTCTCTCTCTCTCGCTGTCTCTCAAAGTTTTGCTACACGCGCCACGTCATAGGATGGGCATCGGGAGTCAGCTGATGATCCATCGACCTGGCCAAATCCAAATAGTAATATCCAATCTGGAAGGTGGTGACGTGTCCCTAAAGCTCTTCTTAATGTACGTGTCTTGTACGTAGTCTAATTAGAATATATACATGCCTACCGTACTCGCCCTCTATTTTACATACTCGCTTCTCTAATTTAACACGTCTCATGATCTGTCCTTTTATTTCCTTGATGCTCAACTTGAGATTCCATGCAATAATAATAATAAAAAAAAGGGTTTAAGGAGTAGATTTTAAAATTAAAATCTTTCGTTTTGAATGACAATATTAATTGTACCAAAATTTGCTACAACATTGGCCGTGAATTGTACTTTTCTGAATATCGTCTTCGATCAATATTATTTTACCGTGGATATGTAATTATTTAGCTTCTCGGACGTCGGCCCTCGATCGACATGAGGCAGGACCGGTTGAGGTTGGGAATAATTGGGAGGCCTAGATAGGTTTGGTTGTAAACTTGAAGACTAGCAGTTGGTTGGGAGGGGAGGGTTAGCCAAACTATATCGGGTGATTTGTCTATGGCAATTAAACTGCTGTCTTTATAGCTGGTACATAAAACTGCCGTCTTTATAGCCTTATATATAGGTAGGAAATTCCTCGATCAATCTAATGTGGAGGAGGGGGTCCCTAGCTAAAGGCAGGTGGAAGTTGGACCAAAGCGTTGAATAGAATCTAGAAATTATTTACTTAAATTTGTTGTTCTTGATAAATCGAGTTGGGTGGGGTGGGGGTGGGGTGATGGCTTGCAATTATTAGGCGGGTAATGGTTTCTGGGTGCTCGATCTCAACGGTGATGCTGCTGCAAATCTAATTGAGTAATCAACATGCATGCAAGTTAATTGACGTGAAATTGACAGAAACCAACAATTAATGAAGCCTCTTAACAGGGAACTCCAGCGCTCGGTCTCGTTCTGTGATCTACAGTCGACTGCATGTATTATGTATATGGATAAATGGATTCTTAACTTTGAAAGTCGGCTCTATCGCTCAGGTTCTTTTGTCATTGATTAACTGCTAAATGAACCCATGACATCAATGCTCTATTTTTTTTAAATCAGAACTAGTTAAAACTTTCGAAATTTGGCATTTCAGTGTTACTTCAGTTCAATCTCAATTTTGATTAGATTCAACTGCATTGATTTTAACCAAGTGACTCCCTGTATCCTAACAAAAATGTTTAATTACTTCCTCAATAGTATTTTACATGTGTGGAACTTATCCAAATAAAGTTAATTTCCAGCTATTAGAATATGAATGTAAAAATATTAAGCCAATCGATCGAGAGTGAATTCTCTTAAAAACCCTAGCGTCGCCTTCTTTGGTTGTTTTTAGGAAGGATCCCGTCGCCTCCACATCCATGTTCGTCTCAACGATTGTGTCATGCGGCAAATTGGTTCAATCCTCATTGTGAGGAATGGTGGGTTGCACGTTGCTTGACAGCGATGGTAGGTTGGCTCAGCTTCGTGGCCAATTCTATTTTTTGGGGTGGAAATTCATATCAGAATGGGTCGGGATTAGCTGACATTCGATAGCTGTGTTGAGATTGCTCTATTCTTGACTGTTGGCGGGGATGTCGAGCGGTGGCGACTTTGCGCGCGGTCGACGCGCTATCGATCGTTGGTGTACATCGGCGATATGTTGTCAGGCTGGCTCCAGTCTTACCCAGGCTTGCTACGTACGGTTGCCGAATTTGCAGAGGACGTTGGAGATGATGGTGGTTCGACACTGCATCTGGGTGCCCTGGTCTTTGGCCTCCAGATCAGTGTGGTTGAGCCGTCTACAATTGCCAGATTTGCAAAGATGTTGAAGATGATGGTGACGGGACTCTCTGTCTGGGTGTCCAGATTGATCAGTGTGGTGGGACGTCTTTGGGCCCAAATCCGACCCCAGTTGTTGCGCTGGATTTCTTCAGGAATCTGGATTTGGGACCTGGGAGATCTGTTGCCTAATTTTTGTTTAAACTTTGCTACTTTTACTATTTTAGGTGTGCTGCTATTATTTTTGGGTAAATTGATCTTTTCTACACTCTATGAAGAGTCTTAATACCCAATCACGCTGTACTACAATTGCGACACTTGGTGGGCGGTATGTTATAGGCTGGGACAAATTTAGTCTTAGTGGTCTGCCAATCTCTTGCATACCCGTATTACAAATAGGGCTGTCAATGGGTCGTGTCGGGTTGGGTTCGTGTCGGGTCAAGGTATATGTCGTGTCACAAGAGACAAACCCAAACCCAACCCATTTATTAATCGTGTCGAAAATTTAAACCCAAACCCAACCTATTTATTAAACGGGTTACCCGTTTCCAACCCGCTTAACCCATTTAATAAATAGGTCGTGTCGTGTTGGACAAAATGACCCATTTAAGGGTTAACACTGCTACCCATTTAACTAAAAACATGCATAAATTGATTAAATTCACTAAAAATTTCATAAGACGAAGAATATAAATAATTATATATAATTCATAACTAATTAAATCTAATAATGATGAAACAAAATATTTCAAATTGTCCAATCCTAAGATCAAATATTCCCAACGTCCAAAATTTCAAGAAGAAGTATAGCATAATCGGGTTATACGGGTTCACTTCGTGTTGGCGGGTTGACCCGTGGCCGACCCGTTTATTAAATGGGTCATGATGGGTTGACCCGCCGCCGACCCGCTTTTTAATCGTGCGGGTTCAACCCGCTTTATTTCGTGCGGGTTTCGAGTCGTGTTATCGGGTCGTGTCGAAATTGACAGCCCTAATTACAAAGTTTGATAATTTGATTTACAAATCTCAAAGTCGTGACAATGATACTATTATTAGTAATTATTTTGAGGAGGCTAAGATTTTACATTAAGTTATTGCTAGGTTTTCTATATGTGTTTCCGAGCAGTATTCTATTGTATAAAGACAAATTGTAAGTGTGGTACACCTTTTGATTTGTTCTCATTTAGCTTTAGGCTTGACCCTAATTTGGCCCTAGTATGCTCCTAATTTTACCTGGTCTGTTATCTTGAGCGATTTCTATCACTAGTCTCAATCAATTTTTCCTTTCAAAAAAATAAAGTTAATATTCAAAATTTTAGTTTGAGCCGGAAAATATTCCCAAAAGGAAAAGAGATTTTTTAAGGAAGCAGTTAACACATTAAATTAAATTTTGATTACAATCCAAAAAGAATTAAAAATAACAACTGAAAAGTAAACACCAATAGAGAAGTAAAGTTGAGTTGGACTAAAGGATGATGGTACCAGCTTATGATAGGTGATTCTGATATATTACAATTAGTAAATTTTTGGTTCCAGATCGGAAGGTCACTTGATAATTCTTGATAGTTCAAATCATATTTGCTTAAGATCTAATTGAGAATTTTTTTTTTCTGAAAGGGGTTAGGAACACAGCCTAGCTGGAAAGTGAAGCCCCGCGCCCGGTTTCATTTATTATATTAATATTAAAATTTTGCATCGGGGGGGGGGGGGGGGACATAAAGCCTAAACTCTGAGCTACAGTAGAACTATTACAAATAATTCTCGTAGAGTACATCCATATTTTTATTTTATTTTATTTTTTCTGAAAGGGGTTAGGAACCCAGCCTAGCTGGGAGGACGCCCGGTTTCATTTATTATATTAATATTAAAATTTTGCATCCCGGGGGGGGGGGGGCATAAAACCTTAACTTTGAGCTACAGTAGAACTATTACAAGTAATTCTCGTAGAGTACATCCTGAATAATAGCATGAGTCTCATCTAACCAAACATCATCAATAAAAGATAAACTAACAAGGTGTGCAACACCATTTGCTTCACGGTAAATATGTCGAATTTCCACAGTAATTAAGTACTCCTTACAATCATCAAAAACCCGACTTACCTCCGAGAAATTAATAATAGAAAGACCATAGTCACTTTCAAGTGAATAATATAAATTAGTTATATTTATACAACATCTATATATGTTTTGATTGAGTTTTAGAAACACATTGAAAATAATCGAAAGAGTTAATTAGTTTTTAAGTCCAAAAACCATGATCTATTTTGAATGTAATACGAACGAAATTTTTTGTTAATGGCGGTCCAGTGACTAGGCATTCACATCAGCTTACTTTTCTATATTAGCATGATGAGTCAACTTCTACTTTTCTACATACCGAATTTATCCATAACAATATTACTCAAAACAATCAATAATTTATGAGTTGTTTTAGGGAAACGATATTTGAGAGAGAATTGCTGTGTGTTCTCATTGATAATAGGAGCCTCTTTATATAGAGGATTACAATGCATAGAATATGAATTGTACAAGGAAATGTAATCATACAATGAATGAATATCTCTAAGATATTCTCCGAGATTCTCTCTAATTAAAACCCTATTACCACTGGGTCAAGTAACCTAGAGTTTGGGCCAGACACACAAATAGGGATTTACTTGAACATGAGTCAATTAATTGAGAGTTAATGTTGTTTTTCAATTAATTTGGTATTCATAAAAAGCATACCAATTATAATATGTCATCAGCACAACAAAACCCTTAATTGATGCATAGTCATTAAAAAAATTATAACTTAATTAAAATGATCATACCTTACCATCATTTTTGTACACCCTATAGCTTGTCTCTTTTCTTCTCCTTTATTCTCATCACTTTCTTCTTGTTTTTACACCTTCATTATAGAATTGTCATGTTGTTCAACTTCATTGTACAGTCAAATAGATATTTCAGATGGGTATTCATAAGAAGGTTTTGATCCATCTAAAGAGGTAATATTCTACATTTAGCATATATATTTTCCACATTAAGATAAATCGTACAAATGAGAGAAATTTTGGAAAAGGAGCACTATGCGGTTGGTATCCAACAGCAAAAAACCCTAGATTCTATGAAAAATATACTGAAGGACAAGAAAATGCCTACAGTAAAACCAAAGAAAGCTAATGGATTTAAAAAAAGACTCATCAAGACGGTAAAGACTTATCAAGATCGTTGACGGCTGTTGCTTTGCCAAAAAGCAAACCTACTCCAACTGGAGTAATAAATGTCTTCAACTATGAACTTCAAATGTTTGATACTCCTGTGTTCAAAACTGGCAGGAGACTTGCTTACCACCAGAAGGCAATCTTAGATAACATCTTATTTGCCTTTCAAGAAAGAAACAATGGTATAATGTTCCCAGCTCTGTTTGCTTTAGCAGAAGAGCTCCATGAAAATGGCAGGCCACAGTTTGAATAAATTCATACATAGCAAAGTGCTAATAGAAATAAAAAAAATTCATTTCCTTGAAGATCCAGAAAGTGCTAGAGTTCCTATCATAGCATTAATAGAATCAGACTAGTTCGAGTTCCATAATATGATAGGAAGTCATAATTCTGAGGCACGTATTCCTCCAACTCTCTTCATTTTTGTAGGACCTTATGTTGGAAGATATCTAGTCAATGTTCAGAGTGAACATCCTCAAGAACACAAGCTCTGGCTTGTTGAAAATAGTTTTGTCCATAATCTATTGACTAAAACAAATGATGATCTCAAGGGACTACCCCCTATCATTGTCAACACAGTCAAAAATGTCAGAAAAAATGACTGTATGCTGAGACTGAAGTTCAGATCTACTCCACCATAATGGATAAAGAAGACAAATGGTGAAGTCGAATACATTTCTCCATATCATTATGTGAGAATTATTCAAATGAGATATCTTCAGCCCGCCTGTGTTGGATACAATGGCTAGCCTAATTCAAGCATTCCATGGATGAAGGCCATGTCTCTGGAATATATCAAGAAAACCATCTCTGAAGATACAAAGAATACCTTCCTGGCAGCAAGAGAAAAGACAATTATCACTGCTTACGATCATCTTGAAGTCGTCAGTAATGACCTTTTCTTATCTCTCACAAAAAAGGAGATAGATTCAACACTGACATGCTTACAGTGGGTTGAAAAGCTTGAAACAGACAACCACTACAAGATGTATGTTGATACAAATGTCGAAGATAATGCAACAACTACTTGCATGGCCTAGGCAGATAACAACTCGTTTGTGCTTGGCCATAACTCAGAAACATATGAGAACATGTGAAGCAGCAGGTGTAGAAAGCATCGAAAGTACTTTTGGACTTTTCCCAAAAGTTACTTTTGCTTTTCAAAAAGACAGGTGAAAAACATTTCACCTAAAGAAATCTGCTTTTCCCCGTCCGACCTCCACCAGCAGGAGCACTGAAGAAAGCAGGAAATCACAGAGTTATTCTGTTCAATTTTATGTTTTGAATTTCAGTTTGAGTTCCGTTCCCTATAAAAGGAGCTTTAGGTTTCAGTGTAAGGCATTCGAAAAAGAAGACATGATCAAAAAAATTTCATATTAGTTCTAGATTAGAAAATTGAGAAGAACCATATTCTCTCAAGAAGTAAGAAAGCCATAAGTAGCAGTGTGCTCTTTCCTTCCTGTCTAGTGTGAAGTAGTGTGCTTTCATTACAAGTAAGTATATGTAATCATTCTTATGGATAGCTAAAAAGCTGTTTACCTGAGAATGAGGCTCTGAATTTTAGTATGTAAATTATGTTTGAATAAATACTTTCAGATTGCTCATCCACCTTGTCAATTATGTTTTAAATTTTAATTTGATATTTTAAAATGTTTATAAAAGTTTCTGCCTTATTCTTGTACTATTTTTAGGTTTAGACTTTCTTTTTCCTAAGAAAAAATGGACTCAGCTTAAGATCAAAGCAAGCAGCAGTGATTCCCCCTGTTAAAGTAACCATTAGGCAGGGAGCCATTAGGTGAAAATTGGGCATGTTGAAGGCTAGTTTTGTTTTTCTCAAAAGTATGAACACTTTTTCTAAGGAAAAGCAAAGTTTAGACCTAAAAGTCAGCATAAGACATATTAGGCACTAGTTTAAGAAAATACTACCCCTATAGGTCTTTTCCCCTAAGATTTGTGTAAATGGGCACAATACAAACTTGTTGGTGCAAGTGGGCACAATACATGTGATTTCTGGGTAAACAGGAATTAACCCTAATAATAATTCTTTCTCTAACGTTTAATTGACAAAAGCACCCTCATTCCCCGGATAGAACGATCCCTACATATTATATACTAACTATTGTCAACATTGTTAATTTTGTGCACTCAATCCTAGCGTGTCATGTACTGATGAACTTTGTAAGTAGTGGCATAGGTTTCTTTTCTTACTTAGTGGTGATTCAGTTTCTGAAATGGGTAAATGTCAAGTGAACCTTTACATATGATTTCTTTTCTATATTTGGAATGTGAGAGCTAAGCTGTTTGATATTCTGTTTTTTAGTTTTGATAAGCCAGTATTGTGAAAGTTGTGCTTTGCATTTTCTAGTTATGTTTGGCAAACCTAGATTGGAAATTGTCTCGGTGAAAGGAAAAGAATGAGGATCTACCAATCAACTAGGACTTTTGCTAATAAGGATTTATTGTTTGAATCAGACTCATTATGTTCTTATATATGCCAAACACATCATGAAGACTGATTTAGTAGATGGATCAAATAATTCCTAAAGAAGTGAATTCTCAATAAGAAACAAAGAGCAAGTATATGAAAGAAGGGTTTAATCACTAGAGGCATGCATCATAGAATACTAGGACTACAACAAAAAAATCTTTATAAAATGTACTACTAGCTATCTAAAAAGAAGAAGCTGCTGAGGGCTTCGTAATTGTCAAATATCAACAGATAACCAGATCAAAAGAAATTGTGAGGCTCTAATGAGGACCTTATTTTCATGAGTACTTTTAAATCAACGGTTGGATGACATGTGAGTTGTATAATAAATATTTCAACTTAAAATGAGACAATTTATTTAACCGTTGAGACGTTGATTTGAAAATCTTCATTTTAAAATTCTCTATTCTAAATCCCTGGCGGGGGATGAGTAGTAACACCCCAAGTGGTTTGACCATTTTGGCCCTTGGGCTGGGCTTTGACTGTTTTGCCCCTGGATGCTTATAATTTGGCAGTGTGCAAGTTTCTCGTAGTTCGGGTTCATCTGTTTTGTTTTGCTTTCCTGCTTTGGTGCAGAATCGACAATCGATTGAAGGCCAGTTTTCCTTCGACCTCTCCAATCTCTGACTGTTTGGTCTCTTCAAGGGAGGAAGAAGCCGTGAAGAAATCAAGTAATTGATTGTTGGTAAATACTTCCAATACTCAGGTAAGCTATTTCAATTTCCTGGTATTGATACAAAATTGAATCTTTAATTTCCCAACTGGCCTATAAAAATCTGATGGTTTCTGAAGTAGTTTGGTGGTGGTTTTTGAAATTCAATGTTGAATTGATGTGTGTATACATATATGGATTTAGTCATGATTATATAGAATTGCATTTTCTCTCTGCTTTCTGTTTTGTCATGAAGAGATTTATATTGTCAATTGTAAATCTAGGATGGTCTGGGTCGTTTGGGTTTTCTAGATAGCTAAATTAAGTCTGTTGTCTTTATAATTACAAAATTTGACAAACTAAATGGAATAGGTAGATAATTCGGTTGTTTACTTGATCTGTGCACAAAGGGTAGATAATTTTGGAGCTTCTGGGAATTGAAAGAGGAAGAACACAGTATTAAAACAAATTGATAGAGGTATGGAGCTGTGTTTTTGTTTGCGTTTTACAACTGGGTAATTGGTGCATGATAGGCATTGTGTTTCTTATTCTTCTGTCTGGTTTTGTTAAATGTTGGGGGTAGAGAGCTAGGTTGCTTCTGATCGGTGGTGTACTTATCATTTGACATACCTCTACAGAAGCTACATAGGTTGGTTAGTATCATTTGCCATCCTAGATTTTCTCTCTTTTTTTTTTTTTCAAGTTTTTGGTACTGTTTCTGTAAGATCCAATATATTCTGTCAAATGTACATTGTAGGTTTCAATTCCCATACATTTCTTCTGCAACAGATCTTTAATTTGTGTAATGGTGTAGTATGTAAGGTGCCCTTTTGTTTCTTTGGATAATTTCCATTGATAACAGGGGTCATGGATAGATTATTTGGTTTGTGTACTGGTCTTTTCTAATACTGGATAAGTTTTCTGATGATTACTGGGGACTTGAAAGTGAGAAGTGACCCAAAAGTATCTTATGTTTTTCAGAGACCTCTATTAATTTCTATGTGCTGGGTTGAAATTGACGCAAAAATCAACCACCCCTAATAAACAAGTGCAAAGTTTACATATATAATGAAACAGAGAGATGTCTTCTTTCAATTGGTTGATGAGGCAGAAAAGAAAAAAGAAGAAAGAAATAGGAAAAATTAAAGGAAAGACATATAATATTCTTCCAGAATATGTTTTTTTTTCTTTCTCTAGGAACTGTTTGCCATAAACCATTAGCACCCTGGCTGCTGTAATTAATTCAGTAGCCTAACTCCCAAAAGTCATAGGTAAAACCTGCACTTTCTCTATTACCTTTTTTTTTTAATAGAGATCTTGTCCTCACTAAAACCTCTCCCAAAAAAAAAATATTTGTGTATATATAAGCCGCCCAAGGGTAAAGGTTCTGGACTATAGGAAAGGAATGGGATTTAAAAATTGGATGAAATGTATCATTTTATAGGCTCGTGTAGCGAAGAGGGTGATGAATAGCATAAAAGCAGAGAAGAGCAAAGACGGCATCGCATAAAATGGGTATAAAAATCAGTGTATTTGAAATCAAATCGCACATCAAAACTTTCCTTTCATCGTCGCTGCTTGCTTGCTGTCGTCATCGTCGATGCAAGTCTCCTTATTCTCCTGCATTGCATCTGTCAAACCAAACCCTAATTAAGCCTGTAAGCGCTCCCAATCTCCTTTTTATGAATATAGCTCACTACTTCAGCTCTCGGTAAGGAGCAATCTGTGTTTCTCTTGAGGTTGAATATGTCTACTCATTTTCTGCCTTTAATTTGTATTTTCTTTGATAATTTAATTGAACTCTTCCCAAAAAATAAAAGAAACTTTGGTTGTTATTGAATAATTAGATAATGTGAGGCACATATTCTATTATTGTTCAGAGGTGAAAGAAGATGAGCAAGTCTTCTGCAGGGGAAGGTTCATCCTCAAAAGCGAAAGCTGGACCCTCACAGACGGCAGAAACTTCATTTAAGCGCAAGCGTGGAGTCTTCCAAAAAGAATGTTAGTTTTCCCCTTTATGCTGCCCTCATGTTACAACCATTTCAGCCTTTTTCATTCGGTTGAATTACATATTTGCCTGTAATTTTCTTATGGATTTTGGTTAAATCTTTTGTGCATCTTACAGTGCAGCACATGATGTATGGTTTTGGAGATGATCCCAATGTATGTAGCTTTTATGTAAAACACAGAAATTTTAGTCTGTTCTCAGCTTGCCATTTTACTTTTTTAATAAACTGATCGAGTACTTCTCTGTTGCTGGCAGCCTCTTCCAGAGAGTGTGGCTCTCATGGAGGACATTGTGGTTGAATATATTACAGATCTGGTAACTATACTTGAGCTAGTTGATATATATTACATTATTACTATATTAGGCTAAATATGGTAAGGTCGGTTTTGTTGTTTTAAACCCAACTATGAAACTTTCTGCAGTTACATAAAGCCCAAGATACTGGATCAAATAGGGGAAAGCTATCAGTGGAGGATTTTCTCTACCTAATCCGCAAGGTATCTTCAGTGCTGTATATATCCTAAATCATGAGAAGTTTTTATCCAACTTGTATTTTACAATCTGGATTTAGAAATGATTTTTTTTTTATGTCAACTAGTTCAGTAGGATATATACAATCGTCGGCTTGGAACTCCTTATAAGAAAAAAGTACTCTAATTGGAATATACCATGCTCTGAATGTCTAAGATGTAAATAAGGGATTTATTATCCCCTAAATGTAATGGTTAAAATAGTACAGGCTAATAGTATGTCTCTAATATCAAATGTTGGATTGTCCGAAGACTTTAGAGTTTAGAGCCAGTTTCTTCCTGATCTCTTGATACAAGTGCTTGAATTCTCTCCTATGTTAATGATCATTGACCTAAACATAGTATTTGGTTTAGGATACTCTTAAGCAGTTACACTTCTATAACATGTTACCTGTTTTAAGTCTGGTATCAATCTTGCTAGTTATCTTCTTCCCAGATAGAAGAAAAAGACTAACACAACTACTTCTTCAGGATTCTCCAAAACTTAACCGCTGTAAAGAATTGCTGTCTATGAATGAAGAGCTAAAGCAAGCAAGGAAGGCTTTTGAGACAGATGAAGAGAACCTGCGGAAAGCTTTTGAGGCGGATGATGATAAACTGGGATCAACAGAATAATATTTTTTGGGGCATCTGTTTAACTTTCCTACAGATTAGTATCTTCTTTACGCCTATGATTTTGCTGTACATCGTATGTTTGGTTAAACAAATCTGACTATGATGCCTAAAATTAATTCCATACTTACACACAGTTGGTTTGATCCCTACCGCACTATGTTGCTGAAACTTGGTCCTTTACTTTATATGTCGGGCATTTTAACGTCCCAAGGAAAATGGCCAAAGTTCCCCCTATTGAATTAGACTGAATATGATGATGCTTCAAGAGTGTTGGCCTCTTTTATGAGGAGACACAAAAATGCATGCGAACACTGAACATATAAATCATTATGTTATTATAAGTGCCAAACAGAGAAGACGGATTTGTTGGTGGATCAAATAATTTCACTTCTTTAGGATTCTCAATAAGAAACAAAGAGTAAGTATACGAAAGATGGGTTTAATCACCAAAGGCATACATCATAGAATACTAGGACTACAACAAAAAGATCTTTATAAAATGTACTACTTGCTATCTAAAAAAAAGAAGCTGCTGAGGGCTTCTTAATTTCTTTTGAACTTTTCTGTACTGGCCTCATCATGTTACAAATTTGAACCAACAAAAATGTATCCCTTATCTAACCAAGAACAGCTTTGATCTTTCTCTTCTGCTCTTCCGTTAGTGAAGTGGGGAATAGAACCTCAAATGTGACGTATAAGTCTCCTTTCTTTGAGTGGAAGTGCAAAGGCATCCCTTCCCCTTTGAATTTTCTGACTTCCTTGGGCTTTGTAATTTTCTGCGTTGTTACGAATGTAATGTTAATTATAGCCTTCCGTTGTATATAACCAAAAAAAAAAAAAAATTGCCATGATATATTGAACATATAGCAAGTATAAAACCTTTGAGCTGATGTCCACCAAATGATCATCAAGGTGTTTAATGGTCTTCTCAAAGCCAACCAGAGCTTGAACCTATATACAAAGATCAAGGTCCTTGTGTTAATGGAACTTATTTGATTGACGATAACAATAACAAAACAGAAATGAGAACATTAACTTAACAACCAAAATTTAGTGGCATCTATGTCATACCAGTGTGATAGTGATGGTTGTATGCAAGTCATTGCCTTCCCTTCTGAACTGGTCATGAGGTGCCGTGCGGATACGAAACTGTACAAACAATGTAGTACTTATTGTCAAAATGTGGTTCATGGATATCACAACTTACTAAACCAAGGTGGTAAAGTCAAAGCACTGACTTTTAAATCTCCAGGTTCTCCATCAATTATGGGTTCACCATCCTCATAGAAGACCACCTCCTGCAACAAAGATTAAGCAAATAAAGTTACTACCTAAAAAAAAGAAGCATATATTTCAGTAATTATGGAATGATACTTTTAAGTCTTAAATTAAGCATCAGCAGAATCAAATCACCAACATGTACATGAAACCGAACTGAATAAATGGAAACATAGGATTTGATTTTCACTGTAAATGCACAAGGAAGAAGTATTCGTTGTTAACTGATATAACCAAGTTCCAAATCTTGGAAGAAAATATGAAGAATGAAAGCTTACTTGTCCATCTTGCATCCCTTTCTCAATATCAACAGTGATGAAATATCCCTCCCTTTCATATTTAACATTGTTACATTGTTCGCAGACCTGAAAGAGCATAATAGAGTATTCATTAAGTTTAATATAGTAGCATAATCGGTAAAAGTAAGTCACAGACAAAATAAACAAACTGTTCCATGCAGAAGAGGGGGCATGCTTGTGAAAACTCTTTACCAAGAATGGAAGAACGACTTCTTTATTCAGCTAAATATATGGTCATTCTCTCCAAAATTTTTATTTTTATGTTTTTTTATTTTAATTTTAAAAATCATATAGTGAAGGAAGAAATGTTTGTTTGAGCATATACCTGTTCTGTCATCTGTTGGAACATTCCCGGACCGATTTGCCTGTGATAGACTTCGTTTCTACAGTTACAACGTCTCTTTCCTGGTGCTGGCTTTATAACGCTCTTCTCCCTCCAAACCTGACAAAGCCCACATAAGAAGTCATGCATAAATTAAAAGATCAGACCATCAGCAAACTTAGTTTCTCCTTTTATGTTATAAGAATAGACGACAGAGATAAACAGTAACCAGATCCCCCACCCTACACACACACACACACACACACACAGATTCCATGTTGAAAGAAGCAACCAATACTGTGTACAGCTTCAGTAATTCCAAGCATGACGTGTTCAGACAAGGCTTTTACACAGGCTTACAAGCTTGGCTCTTTTTTAGCTAGAATTAGCTTATGGGCCATGATTTGGACACTTCAAATGTAGCAAGTAAACATATTTCCAAATTGCAGGTGAATGATTTCATGTCAAATTGTATTACAATGCTTAGTATGGAATTCAGAAAGCCATACGGTACATAGCCAGAGAAGACAGTTACCTGCAATGAACCTCCCATATAGAGGTCTTCCAATGATGCATCCAATTCAACGACTACATCATCGCCCTTGACGATTTTATCTTCCTCTTCAGCAGAGCGTCCACCACCAAAGAAACTAGAATAAACCTTGAAGTTTTAGATATCGCCCTCAAAACCACATAATTTGTAAGCTAGATTACAGCGAGCAGCAACCTCACTTTTTGAAGTGTTTAATTAAAGACACAAATAGTCAATAAACAATATAAAAATGTACTATTTTCAGTTCCGGTTGCTGCTAACCCTTACATATGAGCAATTAATAAACAGAACAGAAAAGCAAAGTAATAGTAAGCAAAAAAAGTGGTTATTAAATTGCATTAGAGAAGAGGAAACATACTCGGCGAAGATGTCATTGATGTTCATTCCCATGCCTCCACCACCTCTTCCTCCACCGGCGGCGTGCTGTTTGAGACCGTCTTCTCCATACCTATCGTAAATGCTCCTCTTCTCGCTGTCGGAAAGCACCTCGTAGGCTATGAATGAGAAGAGGAAAGAAGACGATGAATTAATAATGATACAGAATCAACATGGTAACACAATATATTCGATGAAGGCAGATGAGCATATACCATTGTTAATGTCTGCGAATCGTTGATTGGCCTCCTCATTGCCCTGGTTCTTATCGGGATGGTACTTCAGGGCGAGCTTTCTGTAGGCCCTCTTGATCTGCTCGTCGGAGGCTCCCTTGGGCACCTGCAGTATCTCGTAATAGCTCTTCCCTGCAATGGCCGTGAGAGCGTGGCACAGAGCGCACAACAGAAGCAGCAGCAACGCCTTCCGTATTTGCTTCGCCATTGCAGGACCAGGATTTGATTGATCCAAATCCAAATCCAAATGCAAATCAAGCTTCCTTCGATCTCCCCCACTCAAAACTCCAACTTGGATCCTCGCTCCAATTTAACACTTTGGTTGGAAACTCTCTCTCTCTGGCTGGCTCAACTGGGCGTGGAGGAGGAGTTGAGTTCGTTATGGAATTCAGGACTGACTCTCTCACTTTGTCAAGGGGAAGGGAATTCCCCCATCTGCACTTCGAAACGTGTTTTCCTCCAAATTGGCCAATCACCGTAAGCCTGTGGCTGTTCCCTCCAATGGTTCTCTGCCACGTCTTTCTCGCTTTTCCTTTATGCGTTTACCTCCAACCGGAGACTTGACTGCAGGTCAATATTGGGCCGGGTTGACCGACTGTGGGCTAAGCCCCACTAGCCCATAAACTCAATATCACGCAGGCCTGTGAATCTTGACACTCTTTTTAAAAAGTACTGAACCCTAGCCACCCGACGCCGGGAACGACAACAACGGCAGGTATGTATGTCTAGAATCTCCGATAAACCAATTGTTAGGATCATAGTGTTTGTTAGTTCATTCCTCGAATTTGCGTAAATTTCCTACTTTCTGAAAACTATACAGATCAAATACAAGAAAGGTTCGTGAGTGAATTGCTGTCGTGGTCAATAGATGGAAGCTCAATTTTTTCGGTTTCTAAAGATCGTGGGAGTGGGGTACAAAGCAAGAGCAGAAGCTCAGGGGAGGCTGCTGTATCTGAAATTAGGCTACAGTCATGAGGTTGAACTCACAGTCCCTCCTGCGGTTCGTGTATTCTGCTTCAAGAACAATGTGGTTTGCTGCACCGGAATTGATAAGAACAGGGTGCACCAGTTTGCTGCCGCCGTTCGCAGCTGTAAGCCACCTGAAGTTTACAAAGGCAAGGGCATTATGTACATTGATGAAGTCATCAAGAAGAAACAAGGAAAGAAGTCCAAGTGATCATTCAGTCTATCTCAAACCCAATCCCAACTATCTCTGCTTCTGAGTTCAATCAGACATTCCTCCGGTGCTTGGGATTTGGTTGGTTTTTTTCTTTCTTACTTGCTTGCTACTAAATAAACATCGAGCAAGCATCACTCTCCCCCTTCTGCTTCAGCTGCGTTTCATATGGATGACCTGGGAGGAGGTTGTTCTAGGGGATTTAGCTTCTTGTGTTTGTTTATGTAATCGAAAAAACAAGCATTGAGAAAGTTTTTGCTTGTCTTGAGTCTTGAACTTTATCATGTTGCCATTGAATAGGCCAAAGTCAATAATAACGAGATTGTTCTGTATTATATCCCTTACCATCTCAGCCACAATCTATGAATCCATTCCATTACATGTGTCACAGGTTTAATGCAATTCTAATTCTGACACTATAGTTGAAAGGATGTTCAAATTAGAGATCGAGGCCTGAAAAATTTAACACTTGTGATTGTGCTTACTGCTTAGTGGATGCCCAATTTTTTCTTCCTTTGCTGGTGTGATGTGTCTCTTCAATCCTTGGTGCTTGTAATGCTGCAGTTCACAAAATCACAAGTTGTGTCGGATACAAATGACATGTATAAGTTGAACAGTTGAACTTATCAAGTTACTGAAGCGATCTAGTTTTGCTGACAGATCCATTTTGATAGAGGAAAGAAGAAGAAAATATCTTTCTTTTGGGCATGCCTGCCACTTCAAACAATGAGTGTTCTAATCCCATCAGTTCTCCATGGCATGTTTGATACTTCACCAGCTTCTTTTTTGCCCAATACTACACCAGTTCAAAACAAAACAAAAAATTGGCACTATTTCTCCACTTTAGATTAACAAGCCAAGGAGATTGTTTGCAAAGTAATTGAGCATCAAGGATCCGGTAATAATCATCCAACATCAAAGTTCGCAATATGAGCTTATCAGAAAAAGAAGGTTCACAAAATAAGAAAGATCAGCCACAAGTCCATTCATCAATAAGCTACCACAATCAAAATGAGACTGAATGGATTTTAGACATCTACAAATCGATTAAACACAAGATGAAAATGAGAGAACTGTCATAACAAACTACTCATTTTCTTAGCGAAAGATGCCCCAAGGCCTCAGTGGTCCAGAACAGAAAGTTTCATTTTCTTAGGTTCTTTAGCAATACGAGATCCATTGTCATTACCTTTCACTATGACATCAGTTACCGATTGCATTTTTTTTTCTTTTTTGAATTCTGCATATAGTTTTCCAATGCAAGAACCTTCTTATCTTCATTCCTTTTTTCCTCTTTTTGCGACTACTCTCAGATCGTTGTTTTTGCCTATTGACATGGGGGTTGCATGATTCTAAAGTCTTATACTCCAGTAACTTTGATTATCTCTTTGCTCAACCGCCATATCAGTACGGACCTCCGGCTGCTTTTCCATAAGCTCTATCCTTTCCAAAGATGTTCGAAAGCTTAATAAAGAATGGATATCATTTATTTCTTCAACCCTTTGCAGATTACCAGCAATAATAAAGATGAATTCATTGACCTGTACATACGAATAAAAACTTATTCAATTTACCTGCACATTCATCCATGCCAGTAGGGGTGAGTCTGTGTGTCTATGAATGTGGAATCATTAGCAAACCATACAAAGATTGGTGCCTACTTCAAATGCATATTAGAACCGCACTGAAAGCATTAAGATATAGAAAACCACAAACATTTATATGAGATCAAAATTAAGGCAGCAGGAAGTTTATGTTGAGGGTTCCATTGCCAATTAAGAGAATCCAGAAATGTTTCCATTTTGGCTGAAACAAATGGCACGGAAGATCCCACTTGAATCTAAATTTTGTTCTACACATCATAATACATCAGTCCCAGGTTTTCTTCTGTATTTTGAGGGGTAAGAAAATTCAGTAGCATAAATTTTGAGGAGTTTCCGACTGAATTGAAACAGATAGAGCAAATTATAAAACCTTCCAGCACACAATAATAGCCTTCTAAGCCATAAAATCAATATTCTTGGCAAATAAATCCAATAAAACTACTAAAACAACATAAGACCCAATCCATAAGCACAGAAATAAACGAGCCTCAAGTTTTGTGGAGTGCTATGCTGGAAGTTGTTACCATGATTTCAAGCATCCTTACAGTAGAAGGTTCAAACCGAAACTTTTCTATTTTCAAGACTGCATAGTGTTCATTTAGGACAAGTTCTCCAGTTGCCAAAAATAGCACACACAATTTTATTTAACACAATGTTACCCCAGCCCATCTAATGCTATGCAAATGAGGTAGAACTCTGAGAAAACAATACATGTTGATTAGTTTTCAGATTTTGAACTTCAAAATGATACGAGTCTCACATTTGAGCCATTCCTGAAACGATGACTCATTATGTGTAAAGACAGACACACATACATAAACACCCAATTACTTCAACACAAACTGGAAACTCCAGTTTACTGCATATATACTTGGATGATTGTCTAGTGTTCACTGAGAAAATGACTCAAGTCACTCAACACACTAACAAATGTAGAATTACTGAAAACAGGCATTAGTCAAGCACATAGATCCGAGAGGCAATGTCTTGGACCAACCAATCAAATCCCTTAAGCAGCCCCTCACCCGTGTATGCACTGCAGCCAACAATATTCCAGTGTCGAGTTTTATCCATAGCCTCCAAGTTCAAAACCTAGACAAGTAAAATATAAACTATATTAGATACTCATGATTGGAAGAATAAACATTCACATTGATATCTGCGTATAAATTGGTTTCAACCAGATGCATATAAATTGGTTTCAGATGGAAAATAATCTCGAAAGGTTTCAAACAATAGTGCTGCATATAAACTCCATAGAAATGATGAGTGACCCTATTGCATGTTATTTTCATTAACAGTGAATACAACAATCTAAAGAACAGAGGCAGAAAAGAATGAAGCTGTTTCTGGGTGACTGATAATCAAGGCATACAAAAGCCGAGAAACATTCTAACAAACAACTACATTCACCAATCAATACAAGCTGGCCTAGAGCCTTACCTTGGCAATTTCTTGTGGAGTAAGGGCACCTTTTATGTCCTGCTTATTTGCTAGTATCAGTAAGGACGATCCTGATAGCCTCTGTCATATGAGCAAAACAAGTCAGCATCGTAGAACAATTCACGATGAATAAACAATTTCATAGAGACCCCTTCACAACATGCACAAATATGAGGCATTGATGAACTCATAAGAAACATTAGTAGAAGGATAAGAAAGAAAAAAAGGATCGAAATGTGAGACTAGGTAAAGCAGCTGAGAAACATTATGGTGTTTAGTTAAGTAGTGAGCGAAAAACCAGATTGCATTTACCTCTTCCTTCAAAAGATTATCAAGCTCCATTTTGCAGTCATCTAATCTTCTAAGATCAGAACTGTCAACTACCCATACGAGACCATCAGTTTGTTCAAAATAGTTTCTCCAATAAGATCGTATTGTTTTTTGACCCCCCACATCCCATATGTTAAGTGTATACCTGTCAAAATCAAACAAAAAGCATTTCAATCGACCATACCATGGTAACGGAATACTGCATTTGAACAACAGATAGAAAGAAGAAGAAGAAGAAGGAGGAAAGGTTACTTCTGGTAAGTGAGGGTCTTGATGTTGAAGCCCAGGGTGGGACTGACGACGCTGGTGTCCTCCCCATTAATCCTCAGCACAATCGTAGTTTTTCCCGAATTGTCAAGCCCGCTGCATCATCAACAAAAATCAAATAAATCTGGCAGCCCAGCCATTTGAATTCTCTATAAACAAGGTAAGGTAACACTTACACCATGAGTATACGTATTTCTTTCTCCTTCCTTTTAATTTTTCGAATAATGCTGAGAAGACCCATTTCAGATCGATCGAGCTTCTGGATATATGCCAATTCCGACTCTACACTGTCAGCCTTTCGTTTCAGTAGGGCGCAGATGTTGGCCTTAGTCACTCCTTGGCGTTAACGTTTGTTTTGACTTTTTGAAAACAAAAGTTCTAAGGGAACAAAAAAACCCTGAGCTGTCCCCGACTCCCCGATGCTTGAACGAATATGGTTCCGATTTCAACAACCTGAGCTCTCCCCGATACGACCGATCGCTTCATACAAACTCAAGCTTCTCTTCGAACTCAATATCATCTCACGTGCACGCCATGTGATTCGGTAACTCGGTTTTTACTGACTGTTCCTGCAGATATTTCGGGTTTTGGGCCAGAACATCCAAACAGACAGTTGGCCCGCTGTAAGCCCGCCACTGCTTACAGCTTACCCAATAAAATTGGTTGGGGTCTCGCCGTCTCGAAAGGGATTTATGTCTCCTACCAATCTAATATTCACAAATCTTCTTTTCTTAACCTCAGACATGACACTTTTTGGTAGTTTGTCTGTTTGTGCATATTTGAATTCATGCAGAGACTTATATTATTATTCGGGATATTTTTTTTTTTTTTTTGAGATGAATTTATTTGGGATATCATCTTGAGGTTTATTGTAAATTGGAGTTTAGATATTATGTTCTCTCCATTGTATTCAACAGTTTTATCAATCAAGACTTAAGGGCAACCGCACCAGCACCAACCCTTATTGAAATATTAAATGAAACAAATACGCATGTAGCTAAAGCAAGAGAATATATTGTCTAATTTCAACTTATGTAGCATAACACAATCTCCTGGCGTTCTTCGAAAACTAAATCCTCCTAATTAACCATTCAATATAAATAAAGTACTCAACAACAGTTGATTCCATACTGAAAAATTCATCTAAAAAGTATTAGGACTCTAAATTGACACGACAACTTGAGTTCATATTGAGTTTGAGTTGTTTTTAGCAAGTTTGAACTATTAAATGAAACAAACCAAATTTAGGCTCTAATATATTCGGTTTATAAAGCTTATGAGTTATTTCTCGTATTAATTCACGAGATAGCTCGAATTAAGCTCGAGTTCGGCTAAGCTCGTCGAAAATTGGCTTGTTTGCTCAAGCTTTTATGAAATAGCCAAATCTTAATCTTCTCTTTTTAAATTTTTTTTTATCAGATAAACAATTCAAATGCTATAACTAGTATTTCGTGAGTAGAACTCACAACCTCTCACTTACGAAGGAGAGAGTATGTCATTAGACCAAATGGTACTGGGCTAGGGGTCAACATGGGCCGGGCTAGGGCCGGCCCTACCCTAAATTTTAGGGCTTAGGGTCGGGCCGGGCCGGGCCTAGTCAAAGTCAACAAAATTTAGGGCCGGGTAGGGTAGGACCGGGGCTTAAATATGCTAACCCTTACCCGCCCTAAAGGCCCGAGCCACTAGGGCAGAAAGGGCCGGGTCGGGCCGGCCTTCCGAATAGGGCCAAATAGGGCCGAAATTTGTTTAACAAAAAGAAATATATTACTTTTATTTTTTATCTCAAAATGTGGCTCAATGATTATATAGGTAGTACAAGATTCATTATTTTTTGTTGATCATATTTAATATAAATATATATATTGGAATTAACTTATAAGTTATAACATTTATAAATATTGGTTAAGATGGTTATATTCAATCAACTATCTCTCTAAATCTCCCAAAATTAATTGTTGTTTAACAAAAGAAACAAAAATTAAAGAAAATAAAGCTTAGGAAATCAATTACAAAAAATAGATAAGTTGTATGTTATAGACTAAAAAGAAACATATTTAAAAAATAGAAAAAATAGAAAATTATTAGGGCTTAATTGGGCGGGCTTAAAGGGCTCAAACGGGCCGGGCCGTAGGGTAGGGCCGACCCACCCTAATGCAAGGGCCGGATAGGGCTTCGGCCCTAAGGGCCGGGCGGGCTTAGGGCCAAAGGGCTAAATGATGAGGCCTATACTGGGCTTAATCTTCTCTTTTTATAATTATCATTAATCAAATATTTATTTATTTTACTGCTGCAAAATTAATGAGTAAGGTATTGTAAAATTTATTCGAGTAGAAATCTTGTAAAACAAAAGTTGTTGCATGAATTATTAAGACAGACTAGTAGGGCCCACCCACTATGTGTGTGGAGAGAAGTTAAAGATAGTGAAAAAACTTCTCGTATAATTACAACATTTTTTTTTATTCTTTTGTTTTTTATTTTGCAATTTACCATATTATCCTTATTGATTAATTATATTTCATAGTTTTTGTAATTTATAAAGGTTAAATCGGTAAAAAAATTCAATTTTGGAGAGCAAGCTCTCTTCTCTTAATAATAACTAGTCATTCTCCACACATGCTCTGCATGTACAAGTATATTATTATTATTATTATTTTTTTTTTGTAAAAAAAAAAAGAAAACGGTCATTGTAGAAAAAAGATAATGGGAGGGAAAAGTGGGTTGTGGTTTTTTTTTTTTTGTGAATAAAAATATATTTTATAAATGTCATAATAGTCCTTGTGATTTAATTAATTATCAAAGTTTATTAATCTTCTAAGGTCATTTCTGTTAATTTTTTTTTATTTTAGCTAACAAACTCTTTTATCTTAATAATAGTATAGATATAGATACGATAAATAAAAATATTAGAACTTAGGCAAAGTTTAAAAACCTAGAAATTACAAAGAAACGTCGGAAACTCTAAGATAATAAGATTGCAGGTGGTTATAAGTAAATCCAACCAAGGTTAAGCTTAAACTCGTCAAGAAGACAAACCAAGCTCAAGTTTTGATAAAAGTTTGCAAACCGAGCTCAAACACGTGCCACTCATTATCTCGACAAAAGTCAAGCCAACTCCAGACACCTGATACCTAGTTTAGCTCGACTCGTTTTTATCCAAAAAAAGAAAAAAGATTAGCTCCACTCGTTTATAGCCTACTGATAAGGAGCTGCGTATACACATGTCGATTCCTTAATCTCCCAACTGAAGATTTTGCGATATTTGTTAGAGCATATGTGACAGATTATAGTAAATGAGGATATTAGATTCGATTAGTTCATAATTTCTCTTATTCAATTTTATTATGAACTAGAAAGAAACACGACATCCTAGTATTAATTATTGAGCTGCATCGGGTCCTCTTGTTTCTGCTTACATGACAATCTAAGAATCTAAGAATCTAAGATGCGCGTACGCTCGGTCATGTCATTGGCGATGGATATTGACAACACGTATGTGTTGTTGCATGCATGCTGAGTTGCTGAGCCTGCAGGGTCGGATGAAAGCAACAAACCAACTAATTAATTAACTACAAGTCCATTGTTAGATCGAACTAATTACTTTAATTATTCTTAAGCATGTTCACCTTTTTGTTTTATATAAGAAAATTAACAAAGGCCGGCCGTTAGAAAATGTGTTGCGTCGCTGTCAAATCTCGAACCGCTAAAACCCCAAATCCTACATAGTTAACTAAGTTCGTTACTTGCTAAGTACATGTGTGTGAATGCATACATACTACGTACGTACAGATTAGCAGCTAGCTGGGCAGCTTACTTTATAATCTTAGGAATTATTAGGACTAGGCCTAACTGTGTTGTACTTTTGTAAATGCGCAATGAAACTGGTCAAAAATCATGGTATCCAACAAATATGCATCTATTGGAGTATTGTACGTAGCTAGAGACTCTATTTAGTTTCTAGAGGCTAGACAGTAGAGTCTTCCTCAATCACTGCTCGGAAAAATTGAAAAACCTTTGTCTATATATATGTGTGTGTGTGTATATATATATATATCAATTTGATCGAGAATTCAGACTTAAAGCAATTTTTCCTTTTGTACCTTTAATCTAAATTTAAGTTTGCTGATCAAAGTTTTCTAGATCAATCTCTGTTACTAATGACTTGGAGATCGAATGCACCACTGTTACTTTCCATATCATTTTTCCTCAAAAAAAAAAAAAAAAATATGAAGAGCATGGCCGGATTGTATTCATAGTACGTTCACACGAGACATGCATGCAGTTTCTCCCGCTTTTGTTCATGTAAAGTTTAAACCATTGAATGAAGTGATATTTTATCGATTTTTCGGATTATTTCCGATGACCTAATTATAAATTCAAACATATTAAAACACAGATTTGTATGAAAGAAAAATCCATATGTCGTATTAGGAAGCTTGTACATGACCTTCGTTTCGGTGCTCAATGTAATCCACTTCATGCTCTTACAATAATTGAGGTAATTAAATTAGCTTACTCCTATTTTTGGTTGGGTTAAGATTAATTCATATGGTGCTTGAAAAAGTGACTCCAACCTTGGTGGTTATGGGGCTGTTTTTGGTGACTATAGAGAGAATTTTCTTAATTGGTGTTTTTTCTTCAAATCTAAACATCTAATGAAATCCTCCGTTGTGATAAAGTAATCTGGGGTTCACATCCAAAACCAATTGGCAATGGATGGAGTAGCCCAAACCCTTATAAACTCATAGGCAAGGTCCCATTTTTCCCATGTGGGATGTATATATTCTCAACACGGCCCCGCATGTGTGGCGAATTTTCAAGCCATACACGTGGACAACTTTTGGGTGACGTGGAGCCCGGGTGGCCGTTAGGCATGCACACGTGGGTAACCCGCTTTGATACCATGATAAAGTAATCTGGGGTTCACATCCAAAACCAATTGGCAATGGATGGAGTAGCCCAAACCCTTATAAACTCATAGGCAAGGTCCCATTTTTCCCATGTGGGATGTATATATTCTCAACACGTTGTTCTTAATTTTCTTCGCTCTCTTAATTTAGTGTCATGGCAGCTTAGAATAGAGTGGATGGATTGTTTGCACTGCATTTCTCAGATGCATTTACGATCCTCACATATCTTTAGGAAGGTAACAAAGTTGCTGACATCTTAGCAAATCATGGTACCACGTTAATAAGCATAGTTTGGTGGGATTTGACTCATCTGTTCATTGTTTCGGCTTGCAATAGCGACCGTTTATATTTTCCTCAATTTTATTTTCATTAGATAGTTTTCTTTAATGTATGATGTATTCTATTATGAAGGATCTAGCTTTGTCCCCCTCTTATTACATGCAATTTTTTTTTTTTTTTAATAAAATGAGACTGTAAGAAGGTTTTTTTGCCTCTCTTATCCCTCTTTTTGAGCAAAGAAAAAAAAATGGAGCTTCCTAGCTAAGGCGCAGAGTTTGCGTTACATTTGGCAACTGCATGGGCATCAGCGGTCACAAATAGGTGATATAGCTAGATCACTCGTAGATTTGAAAAGAAGGACTTTCTACACAGTTTATTAATTCGTGTTCTAGCTAGCTAATTATTAATTGTTTAGCACATAAAAGTAATTAAGTTCGTAGTACTACAGTATAGGCCGCTAGGGTACTTACGGGTACTTACTTGTCTAGCGGTAGATGAGATAATAAAGTCAAAAATAGATTGATGAACTAATTAATGAGATTTTGGCGGGAACCGAGCTAATGCATTGACCTGGAGGGTGGAGGTGGAGGTGGAGGTGGAGGTGGTGATCGAGCTAAGAAGAGCGAGAAGGAAGGGAGGCGCATTACGTAGATTTATGGATGGATCATGGGTCAACGTGGGAGATGCAAAGCCCCATCACGAGCCTCTCGACAACGGAGAGGCCACGACTCTGGTATTCACTGCGTAGAAGTCGTGGCACAATCTCACACCACACCTCAACACTATCTCTATCAAAAGCCCCACTCGTATTTATGTCATCTGTGTCCTTCTCGATAGATCGTGTCTTTCTTTCTTTCTTTGTAAATCACGTACTTTTATGCACCTATTTAGGTAGCCTGTCCTCACTCTAAAGTATACATATACATACTGCTCATCTTAGTGAGTATATCTATAGCTGCTCTAGCTCAGTCGTCATGTACCAGCTAGCTGGCCTAGCCTAGCCTAACCTGCCTAGCTCTTCTAACTTAATTGCTGCCGCAGCGTGCGCTTCTATGTTATAAATTATATCATAAAATTTGATCAAGCAGCTGCTTCCCGGCCTAGCTCTCCTGGATTCCTTGCTTAGCATTTACTGGCATTGCTGGGCTCTATATATAATCAGTCTTGCATTATATAGAAGGTGACTAGTTTGATCTGCTGTAATATATAACAGTAGTGATCCGTAGAGACAGAAATGGGGAGGGCTCCGTGCTGCGAGAAAGTTGGGCTGAAGAAGGGGAGATGGACGGCAGAGGAGGATCAAACCTTAATCAACTACATCCATGCTAATGGGGAAGGCTCCTGGAGATCATTGCCCAAGAATGCAGGTAGGTACCTTAATCACCTACATATATATACTCACAGTATATATTTGTAACTAAGCTCATTATTTAGTGTTAAATGTCTGATCAATCAGCTGTTCAGTTTAAATTAAGGCTCGCTTACATTGGCTTAAATATTAATAATTTTTAAAATTACTATAGATCGAGGTAGTTTTTCAGCAGCAGCTACCTGATCATCATATAAATATCTCCTGTTAATTAACAGCTAATAACGTGAATGTGTTGTATATATACTGAAGGGTTACTGCGGTGTGGGAAGAGTTGCAGACTGAGATGGATAAACTATCTGAGAACTGACTTAAAGAGGGGAAATATTACTCCTCAAGAGGAAGATATTATCATCAAATTGCATGCTTCTCTGGGAAATAGGTATGTTCATATACATGTGTGGGTGTGTGCATTTCTTGTACTACTAGCTGCTAGCACGTACATACTGTTCTCACTGGCTCGCTATTACCTTCTTAGCCGGGCCTGCTGTGTTTTTAACCTTTCCCTTGCCTTGCTTGCAAGATTTTTTATTTATATGCATCAATATTTGTCCATCAATAGTAATTTAGAAAAAAATTTATGATACATACTCGTATCTCATACATACATTTATAAATATGACAATAAATTTGTTGTCAAAGTAGTAATGTTGAGTCATATTTTGTGTAATCTTAGTTCTAATAATGGTAATTATACCACCTACGACCTTGTTATAAGTTCTTGAACAAATATGTTGTCAATGTTATAATTTTTGTTTAATTATATGTAAATAGTGTAAATAAATATGGTAACTTTGTTCTCAATATTGTAATTTTAATTCAAATAATTATAATTTTTATTTAAATATATATAAAATGAGTGTATGATAAACATCACAGTACTATAATTTGTCTCGTCATCTAGTATACCAGAAACAGCACTAATAATCAATTATTATAGAAGATGGTGCGGGTCTGTACGTTTTTATGTCAATATCGGCAATATTTGTAATTTGCTTTTGTTTGTTAGTTGTTACATATTCTTGGGAATGGACCTACTTCAATCAATTTAAGGTCGGTCATCTATTCGGTGAAAAGCTATGTATGATGGATTCTTTTACTTACCTTACCTACTGAATCATCCTTGCTTTGTCGTACTCCTACTGATTAGTTATTGCTATGACAAAGACGTTAAGACTAAACGTACATACATGCGAGTAACATCCTAGTTCGCCCCCTAGTTCACCAGAAATACTTTTTGCGTCGATCAGACTATTAGTGTATAGCTTATGTAATTATATGCATCATTAACCTTTTACTGTCAATTACGTACTTGCAGGTGGTCTTTGATAGCTAGTCAATTACCAGGAAGAACAGACAATGAGATAAAGAACTACTGGAACTCGCACTTGAGTCGAAAAATCGACACTTTCAGGAGACCTCTTAATATGATGCATATGGCTACAGCAGCGGCAGCTAGTAGCAGTAGTGGCAGCAGCACCGCAGCAGATGTTCAAATGAATATGGCGATGAAATTAGGGTCTCCAACATCCAAACGAAGAGGAAGAGGGGGTAGAACCAGTCGCTGGGCCATGAAGAAGAACAAAATTTCGTACGCTTCTACTGCCATCAACCACCATTTAGATTGTACTCATAAAGATGATGGATCGGCAACGGTGACAAGCTCGTCATCAATTAATATGTGTCCCCCTCCACCTCCTTCAGCAGCAGCAGTTGCAGCTGGCATTGGACAAAAAGAAACACAAAATTTAGGCGGAGGAGGACCATCTGATTGCTCAGAAGGCAAAATTGATGGCGGTGGGGAGGTCGCTTTCAATGACTTGATGATGGACGCCGTCAACGAAACAATATTGGATCCAGCTGGGGCTCTGACTTTAAGTGGTGAAAGACAAAGCGATGATGATGATATCATGGGCGTCATTAGGGATGAGGATACCGGCAAACTTTTATGTGGTCCAAATAAAGTGATGACTACTTGTACTGCAGCGGCAAGTCCTGAGGAGGAGCATCAGCTCGATCAGATTAGTGCTACTAATTTGAGTTCATCATCACACTCAAATTCAAAATCAAGTTATTATGGAGAAACAGAAGCAGCTGCATTTGATGGGGAGGACTGGTATAATTCATGCTCTAATTACTCAGCAGGCTCAGCAGCTGCTACTTGTAATTTTAATCAGCAGAAGCAGCAGCTTGATGGAATGAATGGAACATTGGATGATGAAATGAGATGGAATTGGGAGAGTGATATCCATATGCACGACTACTTATGGAATATTGATCAGAAAGACGATGAGAATATACTCTCTTGGTTATGGGAGCATCAGGCTGCAGAGGATCATCATGATGACCAGAACAATAAATCGAGATCAGACGCCACGGTCGACGATGAACATGTCCCAGCTGACAAGCATAATGCTATTCTTGCTTGGCTTCTATCATGAGTTACGTTCAGTTAATTTTCTACCTACCCTTTGGATCCATCGATCTTTGTTTCTTTAGTTTTCTTGCTTCCTAGTTTTTTTAATAAGTTCTTGCTTCCTAGTTATCATATAAAACAGCATAAGCTTATAAGGTAGCTAGCTAGCTAGTTTTCTTTTTTCTTTCTTGAGGTTGCGGAAATCATCAGAAAGATCAAGCAAGACAGTTCGTAAACTAGGCTCATAAAAAGTTGTACCATAAATCAATTGATTAGTTTTGCTGCTTCAAACTTTCAGTATTATTCTGTATTAGCTCTAGCTTTATGTAAACTAAGGGACGGCTAGCTTTTCCCTTCCGGGGCCCAACTGTGTAAGGACATCACCAGTCATGAATGTTTAATTTATATGCATGCTATGTGTACCTTTCAGCTTTAATGGATTGAAAAAAAGTCCACATCTTTTTGTTTTCTAGAAGAGAGAAACGTAAGCTATAAAAAGGAAATTACCACACACAAAAGATATTTTGATCACATTTGTGAAGATATAAAACCTTCTCATAAACCTTTCAAAAAAAAAAAATCTCATAAATGGCAGAATGAAAGAAATCAAATTTGTAATCTCTAGTACCAACATTATTTTGTTATTGGTACAATATCAAAACAAAAAAGTCATATCAAATGCAAAAGTATGAAGATTGTAATTGTGATTGCTGATTACGATGTTAGAAAGAAAAAAAAACGTGAATTATTACAATCCTATATTGCATACACCATACAGTCATATTATATACATAAATATTGAGATTGTCTTTATGATCACAGAACGAAAAAGACGTGAACTGTTACAATCCTATGTTACAAGTCATATCACATACAGAAGTCTAAAAATTGTTATTATGATTGTTGATTACGAAATTAAAATGCAAAAGCGTGAACTATTACAATCATATGTTACACGTACACGCCGTACTGTCATATCACATATAGAAATTTGAAAATTATTATTATGATTGTTGATTACGAAATTAGAAAGAAGTATATATACGTGAATTATTAGTGTCTTATGGTACTTATATACACACGACCGTCGACCGGTATGATTCGACCCAAATTAACAAAGAGTGAACCGTGAAATAGAAGACATCTATTTGAGCGTCGAGGTACGTACGTAGAACATGCACATGTAGGTTCATTAAAAGTACTTCAAAGTCGACTAAAAGACGTTCCACCTCCGCGACGGTTAATTCCAGAGAAACCTAATTGACTGCGACTGCAGACTTTGCAGATATGCCGTCAATGTCATGTCTAAAGCTCGTGGCGGGACGCATCTATCAATCAGGACCATTCAAGAATGGCCGGCCGAGGCAGCGGTGGACCAATAACTCTTCACTACGTACCCACTTTTGAAGAACTTGGACACTTCCTCTGGTGCTGTCCTCAGGAGCCAAATTTACCGGACGGTTTACATTGATCGTTCGGTCAACAACGATCCATCCATGCAGCGCAATTAGAAGCCAGTAATTAATTATTTTGAGCTCATATATGTATATACGTTCCCAGATCTTCTACCATTCATTACCTCCATGTACGTACATGTGAAGTCAATATAAATTGTGTTTTAATGCAATTCATTTATTTCTTCTCAAAAAAAAAAAAGTATATGTGAAGTCAATGGTGTGCAGTGTAGAATGTATTATCTTCTTTTGTTGAACTTACACTACCCAGAAGTATAAGCAAGAAGAAGCACACAGCTGTGCACATTGTCGTTGTCCAAGTTAAAAATGAAAAGTAATTGTGATTCTTTGTGTTCAATATGGGAGGAAGAAAAGTTATCTAGTGTTCATGTTCAAGGTTGATGCCGTAAAGAAGTTGCAAAACATGAATGGAGATCGTGATGATTGATTAGTAGTTAATGCATGGTGAGATAATATTGTTGATAATGTCGGGTGCTTAATACGTTCCATTGTACCAATAACAAGATAACCAAGCATCAATACAAATGAGATAGAGCTACTGGTTATGTAACAATGGCCTCAGGTACGTGCTAAGCAAAAATTTAAAGATAATCAATCAAGTTATAAACGAAGGGAGAGACAAGAATCAGAAGATCGTGGAGGAGAGCCGTCAACAGGCTCATAGTTTTATCACTACTACAAAAAGTTAATCAGACAACGGTGGATTTCTGTTGTCTGATGAAGAAGTCCACCGTTGTCTAAGTCAGTATTGTGTGATTGAAACATCACACAACGGTGATTCCACTATTGTCTGATAATAGTTAGCTCAACAGAATAGTTATTTTCTGTTGTGTGAATTCTGCGCAGGCATGTGCTGCTATGGCATGCGCGGGGATGCGTCGAGCCATTCAGACAACATAAGATAATTTCTGCTGTCGTCTGAGATTCATAACACACAACAGCCATAACTCTTTCTTTGTTGTTTGAGATTCATAACACACAACAGCTATGATTGATTATTTGTTGTTTGAGATCAATAACACACAACAGCTATAATTCTCTCTTTGTTGTCTGAGACACATAACACACAACAGCTATAACTCATTAATTGTTGTCTGAGATTCATAACACACAACAGCTATAACTCATTCTTTGTTGTCTGAGATAAGTAACAGACAACCAAAATGAAATTATCTCCCTTGTCTGTTATTGCACTCAGACAACAGAGACAATTTTATTTCTGTTGTGTGTTCTCAATCTCACACAACATAATTTTGTTTCTTTTGTTGTTGGTTGTTAGTTTACACAACAACTACATTTGGTTAGCTGTGGTGTGAATATTGTAATCAAATTAGCTAACAGCCAATGATTGTTGTAGGAGAAGCCTTAATTTTGAACTCTTTTGTAGTCATACAACACATTGTTTTGTATTGTGTTGTATGACTGAATATTGGATAGTAATTACCACAAAAACAGTGCTCTAATCCATATCATTCAATTACCATTTTTCAAACATCCATACATTCAAGTAACTAGATAATGTACCAAATAAGAAATCATTCCTAGCTAGCTACACTTGAATCAAAAGCTGATATAAAATCATTCCTAGATATCATTCCAACTGCTGTTCCATTGACAATTACTTTGACACCTGATTTGCAACTGCTAGCTCCTCAATATCAGCCTCTTCATTTTTTGCATCATTTTCTGCTATAAGATGCCAAAATAACATGGAATAAGCCACTTTGATACATCAAACAAACTTCAATTGATTCACCATATACAATTTTATAAGCATTGAAACAAACTTCAATTGATTCACTGTATTCTTGTTACAAAATCGAAATCACAAATCAAGACATAAAAAAAAGTGAGGAAACCAGCAAGCAGTTTTAGGTACCTTCCATCCATGCCGATGATCCTGATGGTATTCTTCCGCTTGCCAAAGGCAACAATATGCTGTAAACCTTCCTGCAAGTGAAATTTGGCCACTGACCATTTTGAGCTGAAATACCTTGGGAGCACATCTGCAAAAGATCATATCATTATAAACAAGAACCGAACATGTAAACTCTTAACAAGTTTGCAAATTTCATGTCAATTTTCATGATAGTTTCTAGATTAAGACGATATACTAATTGGATCTTTCTATGCATATTATTATGCATAAGAAGCAGCTGAAACAAGAAGCAGGTGAACCAAATTGTGTTCATCCATTGATACTTAAATAGATTAGTGACAAAAGAGAAGAAGAGCAGGAACTTCGAATTCCATGTTCTTCTTATGAACCCACAACACAAGTACTCAATTACATTGAAGCAAAACTTTATAATCCATAAGCTAGAGACCTAAACTTCCAGGGCCCTTATTTGTTATCATTCTGTTTCAATGAAAGCATGAAACTTTTGAAATTTTCAAAGAGCACCAAGACGAAAGCATATACCTTGACATTTTCAGGGAACTCCGCAACCTTATACGAATCAGCTGAGACTCCGTCAACCACATACTGGAAAACAACACTTGTAAATTCAAACCACCATGAATAAACTTACAGATGCAATTTTTTAAACTTACAGATGCAATTTTTTAATTAAATGTTGAAAAATAAAAGGCATTGCATCAAATCACATAAACATCAATTCCTTTGACACAATGAGGGAAACAAAATACGAGAACTTAGCTGTTCTTAATTTTATAGTCACAAGCGTCGCTCTTGTTAGCTCAAAACCCTTTTCTGTGACGCACTGAGAAAACAAAATGGATCAACCAAGATAACATTGGAATGCATTGTTGTAATTAAAGCAGAGTGTGCATTGAAAAATAAACTTTAAGAATGTAAAAAGATAGAGCTTTAGATTTGGAACTTAGAGCCCAAATAAGTATGTGACCTCTCATGAATCATTACCTACTAGCACCAGGTCCTTCCTCTACTAGCGTCATACAAAACTTAAGTCTCTAATTCTTATTGCTTTTCCCGTAATATCCTTCCCCTTTTAAGACAACAGGTGATGCCATCTCTCCTACAAGCCTCTACTATCCCTCCCATAATGCAACTGCAAAAAGTAAAAAACCCCTTAAAAGAAAAGTACACCAACCTAGCCCAATTAAGTTACCCTAAAAGATCACTAATAGTGCTTGAATTCTAAATTTTATAGACAACATAATGGAAGAAAAGGACAAACAGAAAAACCCAAATACAAGAAGTTATCGGCATTATCAAATGCTAGAATTAAATAACAAAGTACTTAAGGGTGAAAGAGCATTATTTTTCCATCTACTTTTTTTTTCCGATATCGTTTATATTTTTAAATTCATGCAACCAAATCGAACTCAGCACTTATGAACTACATGATACCTAATACTTAATTACCCAAAAGACCACTCAACAATACAAAAGCTACCATGCACAGATCATATGGGATACATCATACATGGATATAGTAAATCTCAATAAAATCAGGATATTGTACGTCAAGAATATGTCAACAAGAAGTATAAACTATGAAAATTATACCCCAACACCACTGACCAATTTACAATTAGCTCACCTGCACAGAATTATTCACCCGCACCAGTTCACTGCATGAAAGGAAACACACAAGAAAATGTCTCAGCCTTAAGAGTCTGTCAGATATGTGCTGTGTCTGGATTTCATAGATTTTAAGCACAAAACAATAAAATAAAGGCTCACAATCATCAGATCACTTCACTGCATGGTCTCTTTACTGTCACTTTAGACCACATACAATCTGACCGTAATGAAATGAAGGAAACTAAATGATTCCATTGGAGAGGTAATGCTCAAAGTTGGTTTTCGTGCCAATTGCCTTTGAGTCAAACATCATCTCTTATCCCCATAACTAGAATGGGATGGAGTGTGTCTGAGTGTATTCATGAATAAATTTTCCCAGCCAAGATAGGAAGGTTACTTCAAATTTAAAATAATGCCTATAAGCCTTGATGGATTATCTTAATGTCCACTTTACCAAATGTCATATGAAATTCATATACTGAGTCCTAACATGAATATATGAGATATCATGCAACCAATGTTGTACCACAACACTGAACAGAGAAATCCTACCAATCAAAGAGGAAACTAGCTTTAGAAATCTTAAACGTTCCGTCGTCAACAAATAGACACAGTAAATGGGAACATGGAACTCACCATCCTTTTGCTGACGTAAGGCTATATCTTGATTGGCATCTCAGATTGATTTTCAACCTTAACTAAATTATGTTTCTCCAACTCAAATTCTTTTCTAGTACATTTCCCACTCATTTTGGGTTTAATTTGTTGGACTTCCTTGACTTATTTGATAGAGGAAGGGTACTAGAAACTGGTTGTAGTGGAATACTAAGCTGACTTTCTTCATCTGCTGCAAACCAAGAAGGAAGTGCTCCAGTATGCACATTTCCACTAGTCTCTTTCAGACCCTTGGAAGGGATTTGAGTGAGATTCTGAACACCTGGAAAGGAAAAAAAAAATTCTTAAATGAGCATGCTTTACCTATATCAGATTAAATACAACTCTACCTATATCAGACAATTGGAGTTGGTTCATTGTTCAAAGATGTACACGTACAATTGGCATCAACTTAATTGGAGTTGAGATAAACACATAGAACAAACTCAAGATTCCTACCTTGAGAACTGCTTTGTCCCATTGTCATTCTTCTGTGTTGATACACATTGTTTATCTGCATCAAACATATTGTTGTTAGCCAAATTTATGGCCATTATAAATACAAACATATGAATAGAAAGCTTTGCGTTATGTCCTAAGAAGTGCATAACCAAACTTACCCTTTCATTATTGAAATTTTCGTCAGCTGAGCCTTTTCTACCATTAGAAATAAGAGAACCCTGGCTAGTAAATGAAATCACAAATGTAAGCACACAGCAGATAACAAAACATAAGCATAGTTCATTGCACGGGAGGAACCTCTAAGACAATTGATTCAATTCAGATCACACAGAAACATAACAAATGGAAGAAATTAAGGGAAAACATCAAAACAGCACCCAATCTTTGCACTCATTTCATCAAAATCATGGTATAAACCCAAACCCAAATTTCTCATCATCATTTCAAAATAAAATCAGAAACAACCAACCCAAAACCCTAATTCATACCAATTACCCTAATTTCCCAAAAATCCAAGTCAACAACCAAACCAAAATCATCAGAAAGAAAAGCAACTCATCACAGAAGGGAAGTGGAGGACAAAATGGGAAACCGATGAGATGTTCATTTGGCGGAAGAGAAGGCCAAGAATGGCGAGAGAGTAGAGGAGGACGATGAGGACTTCGGAAACGAGAGAAGAGGTCGTAGAGAGCTTGGTCATCGCTTATCTCGATTCAGACGGAACTCTCCTAAAGTCGATACCGTCTCCATGGCCGTCCTTCCTCCGTCGAACAAATCGGAGAATTATACGGTTTGGACATTAGGAGAGTTCGGGGATTTCTTGCTTGATGGCTGAAACGACGAAGGCCATGGTTTTATGCGATGGATTGAGACGAAGGCCATGGTTGCAGATTGAGAGACTGGGAGAGCTTTACGAGAGAGAGAGAGAGAGGGGTTTCGGGTAGAAAGAGAGAGAGAGAGGATGGTGAGAGAGATCCAAATCGGCCGTTAGCTTTAGGGTTTGTGAGAGAGGACTGATTGGGATTTTCATTTCGTTTTGTCGAGAGAGAGTGTCGAAGCCTCGAAGGTAAACCAAAGGCTTTATTTTCTTTCTTCTTTTTTCCTTTTGGACACAATGCAGAAATTCAACCTAGCAAAAAAATTCTTAAAGTTACTCCCACAACAGAAACTTAACCAACTGTCGTATGAGTGCACTATATAAAATCAAAATGCCAAAACATGTAGGGAAATATGCTGCCTACAACATTTTGGCTCAAAATATTGCAGCCTATGTTCCTACATCACACAACAGAATAGCTTAAATCTGTTGTCCAATTTCTACAGCTTGCACTAGGCGTACCTAGTGGAAGACATTCAAGCAAGCTTCCTCAAAATTTGGCACCCATTTTTCAATCACACAACGGAAATCTCAATGCACTGTTGTACCTAGTAGCCCAAATTTCATATTTCAAGAGGCAACCAAGACTTCAGAGTGGAGGGAAATCTGCCGCTAAATGTTTTAAGACTCAGACAACGGACAATACTTAATTGTGTTGTGCAATGTAGTTCTGAGAAAAAAATTATCACTTTGTTGACATTCACACAACAGAACATCACAAATACCGTTGTACAATAGAGTTCACTTAAACACACAACAAACGATTTCTGTTCCATTGTGTGATTAGTGTTGTGTGATTAACTTTTTGTAGTAGTGTATAATGAAAAAGTGTATAATGTCTAGAGTTTGGTCACCATGGTTTAACTTTAGAATGTTGGACCAACAAGAACGTAAGTCAGGAACATTAATGTACTGAATTCTGGGTTATTTAGAAATCATTTTTGATTTTGATGTGGAATCTATTGTTTTTTTTTTATATGCAAAAATACTATTATTAAATAAAAAAAGCCTTTGGGGCAACCAGAGTTTACAACGTCAAATAGAAGCGCATGGGAGGCATTTCTTGGTAGACCATTTGTCCACGCGATTACATTTTGAGAGCCATGACCTAGATGAGCTATAGCATCTGCTATAAAATTTGCTTCCCTAAAAACATGGTTGAAGTTGATATTTGAAAAGCCAGTGGTAATATGTCTTATGTCTTGAATTAGTTTAGCAATTCTCCAGGGTGGTTTCAGAGCATCAATAATTAACTTTGAGTCTCCTTCAGCTTGTACTTGTGTGAATCCATGCTGCTTTGCTGCAACCAAGCCATCCCTTAAGGCCATAGCCTCAGCTACCGGAATTGTGGTGCAACCAAAGCCCTTAGTAGCAGCAACCAACGGCCTTCCAGTTGAATCTCTAATAACAAAACCACCAGCTGTGGAGTTTTGTATTTCAGATTCATCAAAATTTAATTTAACAAAATTTGAGGGAGGGGGATTCCACACAATGGTATTTTGTGGTTTGGGAATACCCATCACCCCAGAATTTTGCAAGCTGATGTTCATGTCCATTAGAGTGGCAGCAGAAGCTACCACAACAGCATTAGGGAAAGAAACTTTTCCTCTAAAGATAGTTTCATTCCTTGCTATCCAATTCTGCCAGCAAGTTACAATAACTTTTGCAAAAACTGAATTGTCATATGGTTGGATAAGGAACATTTTCTGGAATACCTTTAGGTAACCTTCAGTCCAATCAAGTGGAGGGGAAACCTGAGCAAGTCTCCACACTACAGAAGAGAATTCACAATAGCCAAATAAATGGTCAGCAGTTTCATTGTCACTATCACAAAGTGGGCAAGAATTATCATCAATATAGCCAAGTTGTGATAATCAATCTCTAATTTTCAGTCTTCCCCTTAGCATCAACCAACCAAAGATTTTGGCCTTTGGTGGTATGTTTAACTTCCAAAGTTTATTCAGTAAGGCTGTGGTCCTATGTTTTTCCAAATTTTCAAGTTGCGGCCAAGTGGCAGATTTGATAGTGAAGCTACCATTGTAGGAAGGCCCCCAAACAAATTCATCTTCCTGTTCTTTGATGGGAATTGGTATTCCCATAATTTGGTTAACCAAACTTACATCCACAGAAGTAAGGGAAGTGAGTAATTTACCTCTATTCCAAGTGCCATCAAAGAAATGTAATTTGCAACTGTTTCATTTGTGTTGATAGTATGATGCATATTAGGAGGAATAAGCTCAATCAAAGGGTGATCCAAAGCCCAATTAAAAAGCCAGAAATTAATAGCAAAAGAACTTGATTGTTTCTTCTTGACCTGGAGAAAAGAAATATTTTTAAGGTACTTTTTCCTAACGAGCTGTACCCACCAATTCTGTTCGTGTGTTAAAATCTTCCAAGCAAGCTTAGCTATTGCTGCATTGTTAAAGAAGGCACTTGGTCTTACACCAAGTCCACCCAAGTTCTTGAGAGTGCAAACTTTATTCCAAGCAACAAGGGGAGACTTAGTGTTGGAGCCCCAGAAAAAATCCCTAGCCTTATCGTCAAGGGTATTTTGGAGCATTTGAAGCAAGAAATTACATGGTTTGGCATGCCAGCCAGATTGGACTTGATCAAGGTTAATCTTCCAGCCCTTGAAAGTGTGCCTTTTTTCCAGCCAGCAAGTTTATTTGAAACTTTAAGTAAAAGCTCATTTTCATTAAGAAGGTCTTTCCAAAAGATGACATTGTGTATGTCTAGGTATTTGCCAATAGACCTTTTGTTGTATACCAAGGATATTGACAATGTCATGTTTCAGGGAAGTAGAAACATTGGGAGAAAAGTAGAGAGAAGATTTGTGAAAGTTTATTTTCTGTCCAGAAGCTTGGGAGAAATTATTCAAGACTGTCAATATAGATCTAGCAGCTTTAGTAGTTGCTTTGCCAAAAATAAGAGTCGTCTGCAAACATGAGGTTAGAGACTCTAAATCCCATAGGGGAGGACAAAATACCAACCTGGAACTTATTGTTGCTAGCTCATCTGTTGAGATGCTTGATAAGTGGTTCCATAGCAAGGATAAAGATGTAAGGGGATAAGGGATCACCTTGCCTAATCCCCCTAGTTGGTGTGAAATTAGCTTCAGGATGGCTATTAATAATAACAGAAAAGGAAACAGTGGTGATACAGTTAATAATTTGGTTAATCCAAATATCATTAAAACCAAAACATTTAAGACAACATACAATATAATTCCAATTGATAAAATCATAAGCTTTTTCCAAATCCAGTTTAATAGCCATTATTGTACCTATCTTACCTTTTCGTTTTTGAAAGTCAGAAAAAAAGTTCATGTGCAATCAGGATGTTATCCTGAATGGCTCGGCCTAGAGCAAAAGCTCCTTGATTTTGAGAAATACACTTGTTTAAAAGAGGTCTTAACCTCCTGACTATTATTTTAGTAATGATTTTATAACAAACATTACACAAGCTAATAGGTCTAAGACCAGAGACCATATCCGGTTTGTCAACCTTAGGAATTAGGGGAATATTAGATTGATTAGATTCAAGGGCCTGTTGTTTTGAAAGAAATCAGTGATCATGGGAATGACTGTACTTTTTACCTCTTCCCAGCAATTTTGGTAGAAGCTGGCATGCAAGCCATTAGGGCCAGGTGCCTTATAGGGTCCAATTGTTTTGACTGCCTCCCAGATTTCCTCTTCTGTGACGGACTGCAAAAGAGTGTCACTGTCAGTTTGGCTAATACAAGGTTCAATAATATTAGTAAAATCATTCATGGAGTTGGAGCTAGGGTCTAAGGGTAGTATCCCGGTGAAATCTGTTCTTAAAATCACGTCTTATTAATTGAGATATTTCCTGTTCTGAAGTGATCCAAAGTTCACAAGGGTCCTTTAGTTGAGAGATGGTATTACACCGCTTCCTAACATTGGCCTGAGCTTGGAAAATTTTTGTATTTCTGTCTCCAAGGTTTAGCCAATTTGTTCTACCCAAAAAAGTTCCTCATGTTTAAAGCATTGAAGTAGTTCCTCCTTAACCTGGATGTGTTGTTCCTGCAAAGGTAAGGAAAAAGGAGACATCATTAATTGAAGTTGGAGATCATTGCTTTGTTCATTAAGGATTTCCATTTTCCTAAAGATGTTTCCAAAAACATTTTTGTTCCAAGATTTAACTTGGTAACAGAACTGATTGCATATAGTGAGAAAATTCAATAGAGGATTAGTCTCCTTTTGTTGATTCCAAACTTTGTGTACTAAGGGCTTAAAGTCCTTATGGGATAACCACATAGCCTCAAATTTAAAGGATTTGCGCTTTCTCATTGTCCTGTCCTTAAGAGTTAAACAAATTGGACCATGATCTGATCCTATTATCGGAAGATTTTCAAAGTATAAATCAGGATATTGATTTAGGAAGGCAACATTGACACAAGCTCTGTCCAATCTTTCATAGATTATAGTGTCATCCTTATGGCAGATAGTCCAAGTATAAGGAACTCCAGAAGCATTAACTGAGGTTATTCTTGAGGTGTTAAGAAAATTAATAAAGTTCATCATATAAGTAGTTATGGACTGGTTTCCACCAAGTTTTTCCTCAAGAGATTCAATATTATTAAAATCACCCATTAATAACCAAGGGTCATTTGTATCTGGTTTCAGATTACTAAGCTCAATCCAAAAATTTGCTTGTTTATCTTTTTGTGGATAAGCATAAGTTATATCGCAATGTATAAATCGATCATGCAGAGTTAACAAATCCATTTTAACAGTTTTAGTTTTCCAAAGTAGCAAAATACCACCACATTGGCCTTGAGCAGGGATCAAGATATAATCATCAAAAGATAACTTCCTTAATTTATTTAGAATAGTACTTGAAGCCCTAGTATCTAAAAGACACAGAACATCAAGATCATAAAAGGAAGTATAAAAAAGGCACTACGCCACAAAACCAGCCCAAGCGCTGCCTCTATAGTTCCAACACATTAACTTCATGGTTTAGGGGCCTTAGGAGAAGAGGCACTGTCCTCCTCAGCAATAGCATCAACCATGCTATGGTCCTCAGTCATGTCCCTAGTGCTCTTCTTGGATCCTGAACTCATTACCTAGTCACTATCAGCCAGCATAATAGCCCTTTCCATTAACAACCTTGACCAACTCATTCATATCCTCGCTATCATCGTTGACAAAATCAGAAGCCTTAGCATCACTAAAGTTTTCAAATTGCATGGTGGGAAAATCAAAATTAGATAAAAAGAAGTTCACAGCGTCATTAGGGGAGTAAATCTCCAAACCAGGGTTAGTGGGAAGTTTTGCAATCTCAGGAAAAGAAGAAAAAGATAAAACAGAGGTAGAGTCATGAGAGGAAATTCTCACCACTTCCTCCTCATTGGAAGAAGCACTCTTAGCAGGTTGTCCTGAACCTTGACCAACAGGTTTACCAATGATAACTCCTTGACCAGCAGCCATGTCCTTAAAAGATATACCAGATTTGACCAGGGCTTGTTTAGTGACTTGAACAGCTTTCCCTTTCCTATTATAAGTCTCAGTTGAATTCCCCATGGTAGCTTGTAGGGTGGTCTGCCTTCTCCTCTGAACCCTAGTCCAGCCCGGAGAGGGAGGGTTTGGGTCAATCTTGGAGGTGTCTTGAATATCTATGACAAAATTTGACTTTGCCGGTTGGGGAAAGTAAATCATCACTTTCTCCAAAGCGAGTTGCCTAATGTCTGGGTCAACCTCCATATCCTCTGGAACTATATCCTCATCACCATCCTCCTTATCCACCAGGACAAAGTGCTTATCCTTCTTCCTAAATGGGCAGCTCATAATCTTGAGCATATAGCTACCACACTCAAAACACACCTCAAAAATGGCTTCATAAGACAAGTAGAGTTTAGCAAGTTCACTTCCAAGGTCAAAGGGAAGATCTCCCTCATCCTCCTCTCGCACCACCAACACTCTCTTTAGCGGGGTACGGAGATCAATCTCTATGCACACACGAGCAAAGATGAAGTTTTCACTCTGTTCAGTCTTCTCATCCATCTTGATGAAGCGTCCTAGAACCTTCATAATTGGCTGAATAGCCTGCTTATTCCAGTACTGAAAAGGCAGATTTGGAAGTCTGACCCACAAGATAAGGGTTTCGATGGTAGTGGTGCGGGCATTGAAACCCGAAAACCAGCCCCGAATATGGAAAATGCGTCCCTTCACAAACACGGACAGTTGTCCAAGACAAACTCAACATCTCTAAGATGTTGGAACTCGAGAGAATACCAACCATTGATTAGTTGGCACATTTTGACAGTCCCCTGAAGGTTGGCCCAGTGTTAGTTACACTTCCTAACTATCTTCCTAGGGGAAACCCTTTTACCAAATATCTTGGCAATGAGGACATAGTTGCTAAGGTACTCTTTGCCAGCTATAACATGTCGGGGAATAAAGACAGTGGTTTCATTGCTATCAAAAACAATCCTTATGCCACCAATATGAGTGATAAAAGGAGGTTCATTTTGGTTAGGCCTGGGGAAAGGGTTGAAAACAACAGGGCTCCTGGGGCGGGAGGAACTTGCTTAAGCTAAGGCGTTTGGACTAAAAGCCATTGCATGGTGAAGAACAGATTGAGAAAGGAGGGATTGTTTAGGGTGGATAGGTGACATGAGAAGGATGTGAAGGTCAATATTTATACTTCCCTATGCATGGGTAATCGAAAAGAGGCTCTTAGGAAATTGGTAAGTTCCAAAGAGGAACCAAGCGTGCCATCGGAGAAACAAACATTTCCCATCAAAACGAGGCGTAGTAATCATTGTCCATCTAAGGCAATTAATGCTAACAGGTAATAAGAATAGCAATCAATTTGTAGTTATACTTGATAATCAGAAATAAGATAGGCCAAGCCACCCAAGACATTAAAGCAAGTGAAATTGCATTGGAAATGATAGGAGCGTACCTAGTTCGTGAGGGTCATGTTGGGTATAGCACGCAGCTAGAAATCATCAAACAGCTTCTCAGAGCAAAGCTTCCATTTGTGTTGATCCATATCACGACATATCAGGATGCAGAGATTGCTCATAGAGTAGCTAGCTATCAAAAGGTTCAGAGTAGGTTCGTCGATAGCAGGGCAAGTTAGTTTTGGTTGATTGTAAATCTTTTGGGTCAGAAGCATTGGAACTAGGTATGGTTTTAGGAAGAAGAGGCCATGTGTTTAAAGATGGGTTTGAGAGGTGATCTGTGTGGTGGTGTAGGGGCCTGGCCATGGTGGCCACCACTAACGCTCTCCGGCAGCAAGAAATCTAGAGTGAACGTACCCTAGAAGGGCTCTAGGGTTTGGAAGAGAAGCACATGTAGGGCGTGTCATGGCCCTCTAGGTTTTCAAAACAGAGATTGTTATGCCTCTAATCTATTATTTATGTCTATATCCGTTTGTGCTAATAAACGCAAGGAAAGTCATTACTCTAAGTAGTAAACATTTTAGAATTATTGGCAAGTCCCAAAGCCTTTCTTTTCGTGTAATTCAAGAAAATCCCTGAACTTTGACCCATCTCCATTTGAGATTATTCTATGCTAGAGAATTAAACTTGGTAAATACTACTGCATGAGTCCTTTTCTTTTACGCCTCAATACTCCCTTTCTAGTTGAAGAGTGGATATTGGAAACTCCCAACTTGTTAACAAGAAATTCAAAGGATGTCTTTCCTAATGGTTTTGTAAAAATGTCTGCAATCTGTTGTGTAGGCTGTTTCAATCTTTCCTGACTTTATGTATTGTCGCACCATATGACAATCCAAGTCAATATGTTTAGTTCTCTCATGGAATACTGGATTTGCTGCAATGTAGAAGGCTGATTAATTATCACAATGCAACTTTGATGGTTTTGAGTTGTCACTCCCCGAACCCGGCGTCGGTGGATTTTAAGCACCTGACCCCGAATCTGAGGTGTGAGTGTTACAAAGCAGAATGTAAATAAGCTCTTCCTTCTAAGCTCTTCATTCTAGGCTCGTCCAACCTATTCTCTGCAAAAAGTATTAGAGATGGGTGGGTGAGCAAAACCACGCGCTCAGTGAGTAGATCATGTAATATGCCAATAAAGCCATGTCATTTTACACACGCTACAAAGTAGTATATCTTATACATATCAATTCACAGCAATTTATCACATCGCATCATCCCTTCTTATTGATTATCCTTCAATTTAGTGACCACCACGGGCACCGTAATGGCCTTCTCTAGCCCTATACCACCGTGTGACACATCCTTACTTCGGCATATACCACCGTGTGACACATCCTTACTTCGGCATAGTCAATCAAGAAGTTCTCATGTTCCATGACTAGTCAAACAATGGATCCAGCACATAATATATATAAACTCCGCATATTTCGCAAACATACATGCTTCAGTTGAAAATAGAGAGATATTTCGTAAATAGCTAAAATCATGCTTTTCCACCATTTTTGTAAAAAATAAGAATATTTGAAACATATTACACAAATCCACTCACCTCGATAATACAAATCGCCTCCTAGAATACTGATTGTAAACCGAGCCTCCTAAAACGATCTTTCTAGAAATCACCATTGGATCTAACTCAAACCTCTATGCATAGAAAGAGGACATCAAGACGAATCCGTAGCCTTACGCGGATCCTGAATCGGAGTTACAGATAAAATGTTTTGATCCGCCGAAGTTTTAGAGAGAGAAAGGAGAGAGAGAAATCTCTTTGAAATTGGTACGGAAGAATGGGGTAGTTGAATTCCTATTTGTAGGGAGAGAACTGCCACATGTCAAGACATGAATGGTTGGTTTGGTGCCACTTGTCAACTTCTAAATCAAACACCAACAAGCTTATGCCACTTGTCAAGCACACAAAGACATGATGCCACCACTTGACACATGTCAATCTGATCTTGCACATGCAAGACATGTTTGGCTGCTGCTACTTGGTCTCCAAGTCAGCCTATCGACCAATAGCAATGCGCCACATCACCAATTATTGTAATTTCTATCCAAACTTCAAAAATTCCTTAAAAATAGCTTGGAAACCCGAAAAATTCATCGAAAAATGCTGCAAACTCGTGGGGACCTCTACTTTCCACTTCTAAGCTAAAAAAATAAAATTTGACCAACTTCAAAATTCAGGATCTCACAATTGGTAATACCAAGATCTTTAAAAAAAAATTGTAGTCAAACTAAGTCATAACTGGCCTCTGCCATGGATCGATACGCAACTTCTGTAGTTGATAGTGTAACTATGTCTTGCTTTTTGGTTTTTCAAGAGATTAAAGAATTTCTAAGGAATGTACAATAACCAATGACTGACCTTCTTGTACCAGCCAATTTGAATCACAATATGCTTTTAGCTCAAGAGCACCTTTTACCGGAAATAAAAGTTTTTGTCCAGCAATTCCTTTCCAATAGCGTAGGACACGAAATGCAGCTTCCATGTGTGGTTTCAGTGGTTGATGCATGCAATGACTCAGTACATGAACTGGAAACACAATATCAGGCCATGTCACTGTAAAATAAATAAGGCGCATACTAACCTTCTGTAATGTGAAGATAGCAATTCCCCATTAGTGGGAGATAATTTCAAGTATAGCTCCATAGGAACCGTAGCTGGATGTGTTGCAAGAATTCATGCGTCATCAATTATCTCTAAGGCATACTTTCTTTGAATTTCTTGGAACTTGCCACTTCTATGCCAAAAAAAAAACTTGAGATTGTGAAGATCTTTGATGTAGGAAATCTTTAAGAGATTGGACGGTTGTGGGATCATTTCCTGTAATATCAAAATGTCATCCATATAAATTAAGATAACAGTAAAGGAAGAATTAGTGGACCTGGTGAATAACCTGCCATAGATTGCATGAAATTGGTATCTTGAAGAGCAGTGGTGAACCCCTAGAACCAATTCCTAGAAGCTTGGTTTAAGCCATATAATGATTTGTTTAGGCATCACACCAAATTCTCCCCTTATCAACTAAATCCAAGATGTGGGAGCATGTTTCTTCATCCAAATCACCATATGAAAAGGCATCCTGAACATCAAGTTGGTGGAGAGGCCAATGACGCATACCTGCTGTACCTACATGTGCCAGAACGAGCATAATTAGCTATAATGAGCCATGCTCATTGTACCGCCAGAGGTACCGACTCCCACCAAGGGGATGACCTGCGAAGGCAAGGCCAGGCAGGCTACCGCTTAAGCCCTGGACCGCCCCCAGATCACCGCTGACGTGCCGCCACGCGCCGCGTCAAGATAGCATCAGAAGCTCCAGACGCTGGGAATCGAAGCACATTAGTCCCACATTGGAAACAAGAAGAAGATAAACCTCTTCCTCAACTATAAAAGGTTCTATCCTCTCTCCTCATTAATTACGCAATTACTACTCATTTATTGTTATGCTGCGCATATACAGTGACTGACTTAGGCATCGGAGAAGTGAAGACCGCCCAACGCGGTCTCCCTCTGACGCCCTGTCTATCGTGTTGCAGCAAACAAGAGTCACCTAATCCTAGGAGTAGCGGTCCACCCACCAGACCCGCGTTAAGCAAGGAATCGGCTACCGCCGGACTTGAGCATTAACATTGGCGCCTTCTGTGGGAATCCTTGAACAAAAGGTCATCCCGCCACAATCACCATGACTAACGACAACGGGGAGAATGCTGAAGAGCAGGCAGATCAATCCGCCATTCCCCAACCCACCAACCCAGCGGTAGGCATCAACCGCGCGTTATTCACCACCCCGGTCAACCCCGGCAGTGAGACAAACCCAAGTAGCAGCTGCCCGCCAAGCCAAGACCTCGCCTCCCTGTATGAGCTGGCACTGGAGGATCTTCACAAGGTGAACAGAGAACGCAAACAGGAGCGCAAGGAAAAGGCCGAGGCCCAGAGGCAGGTGGCCACGCTTGTGTCCCGCTTCGATGAGCTAAAGAAAACGCTGGAGGCAACCGCCAACCCGGCACGAAGTGAGCAGTCACGAAGCACCAGGCATAGCCGACCCGACACTGGAGCATTGGTACAAGCACCGGTCGTACACATGCAGGTCCCGCTGCACCCACCAGAGCTAGCGGGAATGGGACCACCCCCTGCACCCCAGCTAATGTTGGAACAGAAGGCGGAGTCATCACTGCACACCCACCGCTCGAGACCTCGGGCAAGAACAGAGGGAAACCCACCCGCTCCCAGGCGAGGATCAGTTCAGCGGAGTACCCGGCGACCCCGCCGGCGATGCAACCGCTCAAATATTGGAAAGCATGCAGCAGTTGGAACAACGGTTAATCCGGGCGGAATCAAGCACCCCGGCCCCAGCTTCAAACCCACTTTTCGCGTCCAGGCCAGGACCATTTACCGTTGAAATTTTGCTGGCCGTTAGACCGGCGTATGCAAAGACCCCTAAAATGTCACATTACAGCGGTAAGACTGATCCCTTCGTCCATATGGACACCTTCAAGAAAATCACCAACAACAAGGGATTCGATGACGCCACCCTGTGCCACTTGTTCAGTGAAACGCTAGACAATGAGGCAATGAATTGGTTCTTCGAATGCCCGCCGGGATCCATTGACTCATTTCAGGTATTATCGCATGCTTTCCTTTCTCGGTTCATCCTACTGTCCGCCGGGCACCACAACACAAGCCAACTGGTCAACGTCAAGCAGGGTACGGAGGAGACACTGAAGGCGTTCGTCATAAGGTGGCGAGCGGCAACATCTCAGTGCCGTGATCTTGATAAAACAATGGCTTTGGCGGCTTTTAAGCAGGGACTCCTCAAAGGGCCATTTCTCTATCACCTCAACTACAATCATCCAAATGCGGTATACGACCACCACATGAGTGAGGCGGTCATTCATGCCCAAGCAGAATTCATCACATATGGAGAGACCCCACTGCCACCAGTGGCGCTAGCAAAGTCGACACAACCCTCCTCCAGTCAGCAGGGAACCACTAGCAAAATCTCCACACCGCCAACTGACAAGAAGAGGGAGTGGCAGCAGGGTCAGTACCAAAACAAGCGGCAAAAGGATCAGCACTACAAGGGAAACCGCCCATCCCATGGGGACAACTGCAACAAACATACGGAGTCTTCCCAGCGGTATGCAGTATTTACAGTCCTCACGGCTACGCATGAAGAAATATACAATCAGTGCAAGGATCAGATCCCACCGCCGCCCCCGGGAAAATACCCAAAAACAGGAAAGCCAAGAAACACCGGCAGGTGGTGCAAATACCACGAGGACAGCTGTCACAATACCAACAGCTGCAACGCCCTCAAAACAGCCATTGAGACCTTGTACCGTGACGGCAAGCTTGAGCAGTTCAAGGTGCGCCAACCGCCACCTGTGATCGCCGATATTGAGCCCATGGGCCGCATCAACACAATCGACGGAGGTGCTCCAATCACCAGCATGTCTCACAGAGCTAGAAAGCGTTACGCGCGAGCTAATCACCCAAAGGAAGTCTGCAACATCCGCTACGAAAGATCCGCCAAACTCCCAAGGTCTGGTTGGGAACCCATTACCTTCTCAGAGGAGGAGGAACGCGGAGTACATCTGCCTCATGACGATCCCTTCTTGATCGACGCTATTCTAGGCAAAATGTCAGTGGGAAGAATCCTGGTTGATAGCGGGTCCACTGTCAACGTTATATTCAGTGGTTGTTACAACAACCTTAAGAGGAACAGAAAATGCTCCAAGATCATGAACCACTGCTCAGCTTCTCCAGTGACGTCACGCAACTGCTGGGCTCTGACTATATGCGGCTCGTTATGGGTACTAGTCCATGTATGGCTGAAATACATACGGAGTTCATAGTTGTCGATTGTTTCAGTTCATACAACGCCATCATTGGTCGGCCAGCGCTCAACAAACTCAAGTGCATCATCGCCGGATACATGCTGCTCATGAAGTTCCCCACACCCAACGACACAGGATGTGTCAGGGGAAGTCAACAATTGGCACGCGAGTGTTATTCTACTACCATAGCACAATCAGCCCGCCGCCACGAGATCCTAGCGGTAGGCAGTTAGGCACAGCCACCAAACATTTTTGAGGACCCCAGGGAGGACGAAAAGAAGTATGTAAGGAAGGAGCTGGTCAACCCAGAAACATCACTGAGGGTTGTCAGCATCTCGGACGAGCACCCTGAGCGGACGGTCCGCATAGGCGCTCAATTGGACCCAGAGCTGGCGGCGGAGCTCACTCAGTTCCTACGTGACAACGTTACAGTCTTTGTCTGGTCATATGCAGACATGCCAGGTATCTCCCCTGAAATCGTCTCACACAAGTTGAGCATCAAACCATCCTTCTACCCTATCAAACAGAAACGCAGAGCCTTCGACGAAGAGAGGTACCGCTCTATAAGAGAAGAGGTTGCCAAGCTCCACGGCATTAGGTTCATCCACCAGGTCATCTATCCCCAGTGGATTTCTAACCTGGTTATGGTCAAAAAGGCTAGCGGTAGGTGGAGGATGTGCGTCGACTTCAAAAACCTTAACAAGGCATGCCTGAAAGACAGCTTCCCACTACCCCGCATCGATCAACTCGTCGACGCAACCGCTGGACACGAGCTTCTCAGCATGATGGATGCTTTTTCCGGTTATAACCAGATCATGATGCATCCCGACGACCAGGAATGCACCACCTTCACCACCGACAAAGGCCTGTATTGTTACAATGTGATGCCTTTCAGTTTGAAGAACGCGGGGGCAACTTATCAGCGGCTGATGAACGCCATGTTCGCGGAACATCTGGGCAAGATAATCGAGGTCTACGTAGACGACATGTTGGTCAAGAGTATAAAGGCCAGCGGACATGTGGCAAATCTGAAAATCATAATAACCATCCTCTTAGCCTATGGCATGCGCCTCAACCCGGAGAAATGTTTCTTTGGCGTCACCGCCAGCAAATTTCTGGGATATATTGTCAGTGAACGGGGCATCGAGGCCAACCCTGACAAGGTACAGGCTATCCTCAACCTGAAGGACCTAGAATGGAAGGTGCACGTCCAATGCCTCCAGGGCAAGCTAACCGCCCTGTCTCGATTCATCTCCAGACTGACCGACAGGTGTGCCCCATTTTTCAAAGTCCTCAAAACAACCCACAAGAAGGTCATCGATTGGAACCCAGAGTGCCAGGCGGCGTTCCAAGGCCTGAAGGAATACTTGGCGGCAGTTCCACTCCTCTCCATTCCTGTCCAAGGAGAAACATTGTACATTTATCTAGCGGTGTCTCAGTCAGTGGTGAGTTGCGCTATCGTCCGGCGGGAGGACCAGGATGAGCTCCCAGTTTTCTATGCCGGTAGGGGCATGAACGGAGCAGAAACACGGTATCCTCCGTTGGAGCAGCTTGCTCTCGCACTCATCGTTGCCGCCAGACGCCTCCGCCAGTACTTCCAAGCCCATACAATCCATGTGTTAACTAATCAACCACTGAGACAAGTAATGCAGAACCCTGAACATTCGGGGCGCCTCAGCCAGTGGGCCATTGAACTCAGCGAGTTTGACATAGATTACAAACCACGAACCGCCATGAAAGGCTAGGCGGTTGCAGACTTCATCGCTGAGCTCACCGAGCATCAGCCTGAAACCAAGATCGATGTACCGCCCGGAACGGAAATAGTTACAGCTAAGGAGCAGGCTCCCCAAAAATCAGACTGGAACCTACACGTAGACGGTTCAGCTTGCTCCAAGGCCAGTGGCGCTGGAATCATCTTAACAGGACCAGCAGGGCTTAGCGTCGAATATGCGTTGAAATTCAACTTCAAAGCTTCGAACAACATGGCGGAATATGAGGCACTCATTGCCAGCCTTCTCCTCGCCATTGATTCAGGGGCCGACAGTGTCAACATCTTCAGCGACTCTCAGCTGGTCGTCAACCAAGTCAACGACAGCTTTCAGGCCAAGGATCAGCAGTTAGCGGCATACTTAGGGTACTCCAAGACGCTGCTCAAGAAATTCAAGTTCCACACCAACACACAAATCCCCAAGGAAAAGAACGCCAGGGCTGATTCACTGGCAAGACTGGCAACCGCCCAACCACACCAGAGCCCAGCAGACACAAGGGTAGAGTCTCTGGATAGGCCAAGCATCACAAAAACCCGGGCGGAGATCTTTAACATCGAGGCCAACCCTAGTTGGATGGACGAGATTATCCAATACAAGTGCAACGGGACATTGCCAAAGGACAAGATCAAGGCGCGACAGCTCCAACGGAGAGCAACCCGTTACAACATGCAGAGCGGCAAACTTTACCGTCAGGGATTCACTCACCCCAACCTCCGCTGCCTAACCCCAGAGGAGGGAAAGGTCGTTCTGGCAACAATACATGGTGGGGAATGCGGAAATCATTTAGGCGCCAGATCCTTGGCTAATCGCACAATGCGACAAGGCTACTTTTGGCCTACGCTTGGTGATAACGCCCGGCGGATATCAAGATCTTGTCACAAATGCCAACAATATGCTAATCTTCCAAATGCTCCGGCGGGACCTCTGTCGGTTATCGTCAGCCCCTGGATTCACTCAACGTGGGTCCTGGACTTGATGGGAAAATTCCAAACCTCCAACGGTCAATTCAAATACATCATTGTCGCCATTGACTACTGCAACAAATGGATAGAAGCAGAGCCCCTGACCGCAATAACTACCGCCAACGTAATCCACTTCCTCTGGAAGAACATCTACTGCCGCTACGGTGTCCCATATGCAATCATCATAGACAACGGCACACAGTTCAACAATAAGGAACTCATCTCTTTCACCGCCAATCTGGGCACCAAGATGCGTTTTGCATCGGTCGCCCATCCCCAAACCAACGGCCAGGTCGAAGCGGCAAACAAGATAATCAAGAAACTGTTACAGAAGCGGCTCGATGAGGCAAAGGGTTTGTGGTCGGAGAAGCTCCCAGAGGTTCTATGGGCCATCAGAACAACCCCAACCTCCGCCACAGGTGAAACCCCCTTTTGTATGATGTTCGGGACTGAGGCTGTCCTGCCTATCGAGGTAACCCAACCAACTGCTAGGGTCGAAGGCTACTGCCCCGAGACCAACAACGATGGCGTTAACCTCGACAGAGATTTACTAGAGGAAAAGCGAGACGCAGCCCATTTGCGCAATCTCCAGAATAAGCAAAGGGTATCGCGTTTCTACAATGCCAGGGTCAAAGCCCGCAACCTCCAACTGGGGGACTGGGTAATGAAGGAAGTCATACCACCGCCAACAAAACTCCGCCCAACTTGGGAAGGTCCATACAAAATTGTAGAGGTCGTTGGCCCAGGCACCTTCTACTTAATGGACAAGGATGGCGTCACAACGACCCACCCTTGGAATACCGAACACCTTCGGTATTACTACAAATAGTCATACCGCTACCCAAGAGCATCTTGACTTTGCTAAATTTTTGTTCAATATTTAGCTAAGGGAAGCTACCCAACGGGTACGACCCCGCTTTTGTAAATGCTGTTCAGACAGCTATCAATGAAACGAGGAATTATTCAAACCATTGTTACCAAGTCTAGCACTGAGGGCAACTGGCAACGCCAGACAGCGGACTACGTCGGCTACATTGTGCACTTAGACCAATTTTAATTCCTTTAATGTTTCATTCATGACAAAAAGCAAGTATCAAGACCTCTAGCGGCACGCACATTATCACAAACAAAAAGAAACACAGTAGGAATTTGGGTGCCAAAAAATTTCATTTATATCCCAAACTGAATTACTTCATTCATGCCTCAGCGGCTACAAAAACTTTCATACTCCTATTCAGGGGTTGGCAGGGTTGGCAAGGTCGGCTCCGCTACCTTCGGCATTTCCACTGGCGGCCTGCGGCGGATGGGAGCTGCTCGTCTGGTCTGACCCTCGGGTTGTGGGGCTGGGGGTCTCTATTGTGCCATCCGCCCGGGTGTGGGCCGCCAAGAACCCAGCGTGGGACACCTCCGACTGGATGAGAGTGGTGCGGCATTGGCAGCACCACTGGAACCTCTGATGGGCTCAGCGCCAGCGTATCGGGGTCCACCGCCGTTTTCTGCGCTGCCAGCCCGGAAGCATACATGGCCTCCAGGAAGTTATCTATTTCAGCGTGGTCCATCGCTTTCTTGAAGGCGTCTCGGCTGGCCTTGTTTCCCGGAGGAGTCTCTACAAAAGTACATAATGGCAAGCCGGTCAATATGAGGCAACGTCACAAAATATGCAGTTCAGCGGAGAGTACTTACCAACAGCACGCGTCAGTTGTTGCGCTACCAGCAGCTCCCACCCGGTGAGGAGACGGAAGTCCAGTAAGTTGCGATTCCTCCAACAACCCCTGATGCGTGCTATGCGACACTCTTCCTCACGAGTCAGGTTGTACCGCAACCCCGCTGCACAAAAAAAAAAAGGTCATTATCAGTAGGAAAAAAAAAAAAAAACAGAAACCCCGCCAGTCATGTTCAGCGGAAACGACAAACAACCTCGGACGGGTTGAAACTATGACTTAATTCTAAACGACGGCTCCCCCTCGTTAGACCCCGCTTGGTACTCCCACCCCGCTGTGGCGATGCAAAACGAACCCCGCCAGTACGACATTGAGTCCCGCAGGTTCTCGATCAGCTTAGGTGCTCCTTGGCGATGACTGAGGTTTACCTGCCCTCTACAACCCTGGCGCTTCACGTACACCAGTTCGTAGAAGTGTAATACCTCCGCCATGGTCGGTCCTTCACAACCAGACAACTGCCATAGCGAGTTCAACGCTAGCAACAACCGCCACATGTTAGGGCACACTTGCCCAACGGCGATGCCGAACTCACACATCAGGATCTGTAGGTTAGGCACCAGCGGCAAGGTCACTCCCTCGTGGAATATAGCCTCGTGCACCGCGGCATGGCCCACTGGCAGAATCGAAGCCTTCTCTTCTACCGTCGGCGGACGCAGCTTCACCACGCCGGGCAACCGGAACACCTGCTTCAGCCGGTTGACGGCAACCACTGTCATCCTACCTCCCGCCTCGTCAACGGGGGTGCCGTCCTCGAACACCCACGCCGACTCGGTATCCTCTCCTGCTACACCTCCTCCGCCAGCGGAACCACTGGCCGCACTATTACTTTCTAGCCGCTCTTCATGCAGAGTATGTGCAGCGGCAGCCTCCCCCGCCCTAGAACTCTCCGAACGCGATGAAGGATCCATTCCTACGTCCCATAGAATGGTCTGTAGCGGCTCGACCTCTAGCGGTTCTGGCAGTGAGGTTCCTGCACGAGCAGACGGACACAACGAGTCAATAAAATTTCTATCCGCCGCGCTGAACGACACTTCAGATCCGGAATCCTCACTGCTCGAAATCTCTATGACGTCGACCATCCCAAAACCCTAAAACCCAAATCAGTTAGCTCACACAAAGATCTAACCTAACCCTATATCAGTCAGTGCCCAAGAACATCAAGAACACTCAAACCCAGAAAATGCCAAAACAAGAACAAACGCACTCAAACCCAGATTCGACCATCTAGAAAAGCCCTAACAACCCCAATTTTGTCAATCACAACCACCTTTTCCCCAAACACACCCTCACAGTACGTCGACAAATAACATATCACAGAAACACCCAAAACCCAGAAATTCACCGACGCAGACACCCAATGAAACAGGAATAGGCCAGAATACCAACCTTAACAGTGGAGCCTCTGACAGCAGTGTGTACACTAGTCTTCGAAGCCGGAGATCGTCGATTTTTCCATGCACGAAAACTCTCCAATATCACCTCACCTTTCTTCTCCGATCTCAGACACAGAACACTTGAAGACGACGAAGGCATAGTTCAAAGTTTAGAGCAGTGCCAAATATGCTACCTTCCCCCCTTTTATGTCAACGTCAAACAATCCCACGCCGTCCTTTTAAAAATGACATCAAATGTCAGCCGTACACGTGTCCCACAACTGCAGTTACTCTCCGGATTAACCGAGGCATCGCCTCGGTTACGAAATCCATCATTACTCGACATTAATGGCGAGGAGACGGCTCGGCGGAGGAGGCACGCCTCCGCACGCTAACCCTTTAGGGGTTCACCACGTGTCCACCACCATCAGGCGAAGCGTCTAGTAGAAGCCACAACTTTTGGGAGGAAGGTGCCAAGTGTCGAAGTCCACTGAGCGACACCTCGCTAGCGGAACTTCTCACTTGTAGTCCTCCTAGTGTCGAAGTCCGTTGAGCGTAACCCCGCTAGCGGAACTTCTCACTTGTCATCCTCCTAGTGTCAAAGTCCGCTGAGCGTAACCCCGCTAGCGGAACTTCTCACTTGTCATCTTCCAAGTATCGAAGTCCGCTGAACGAAACCCCGCTAGCGGAACTTGTCACTTGTCACTTTCCAAGTACTGAAGTCCGCTGAGCGAAACCCCGCTAGCGGAACTTCTCACTTGTCACTTTCCAAGTATCGAAGTCCGCTGAGTGAATTCCCGCTAGAGACTTCCACTTGACAATTTGCAAGGGGCAGCCTCGGCTATACGTGGCACTGCCGGCATAACCCCCTCCATCTTGCAAACCCCGTGCGTTGCTGAGCGCAGTTCCGCTCAGTAACCACCGCCGAACACGTCTACTCGACGCTGTTTCCTGCTACATCCAGCAGGGGGTATCCACCAGCGGCGAATCCCGAGGCTACGCTTCATTCTGACAACGACCGCCATGCGGCGTTACGGTCAGATCGTCCCTACGGGACACGGGGACTTGTCAACAGTCTACGACGACCCTGATCAGGTACGTTGACCCCCGTCACTTTGGTACTAAGATTGGGCTCGCTACCCAACACCTTCTGCTCCGCGCAGCTTCCCCTCAACAAACAATTTGCCGACCATCCGGAGGTCCGTCTTGGTTAGGGAGTGGGGGACTCCCTGGCGGGCCTGGAAGGGGCCCACCCGAAAGGGTATAAAGCATTTGCTAAGTAAATCTATGGTTGACAACGCACTGACGCTAATTATGCTGTTGCAAGTCTAGCGGAAGTAACGCTTCAGACCGCCGATCAACTCCTCAACCAAGATTGCTCTCCTTGATTGGGGACTTGGTGGACTTGTACCTACATGTGCCAGAATGAGCATAATTAGCTATAATGAGCCACGCTCATTGTACCGCCAGAGGTACCGTCTCCCACCAAGGGGATGACCTGCGAAGGCACGGCCAGGCAGGCTACCGCTTAAGCCCTGGACAGCCCCCAGATCACCGCTGACGCGCCGCCATGCGTCGCGTCAAGATAGCATCAGAAGCTCCAGACGTTGGGAATGGAAGCATATCAGTCCCACATAGGAAACAAGAAGAAGATCAACCTCTTCCTCAACTATAAAAGGTTCTCTCCTCCCTCCTCATTAATTACGCAATTACTACTCATTTATTGTTATGTTGCGCGTATACAGTGACTGACTTAGGCATTGGAGAAGTGAAGACCGCCCAACGCGGTCTCCCTCTGACGCCCTGTCTATCGTGTTGCAGCAAACAGGAGTCACCTAATCCTAGGAGTAGCGGTCCGCCCATCGGACCCGCGTTAAGCAAGGAATTGGCTACCGCCGGACTTGAGCATTAACACCTGCAATGGCAAGCAATCACTGAAAGGTGACTAACTTGGTTGTAGGAGAAAAGGTTTCATGATAATCCAAGCCCTCTTGTTGTGTATATCCTTTAGTGACAAATCGTGTCTTGTAGCGCTTAATGGAACCATCTGAACTATATTTGATTTTGTAGACCCATTTGCAGCCAATATTCTTCTTTCTTGCAGGCAAAGGGGTTAGTGTCCAAGTATTATTTTGGTCAAGAGTTTGTATTTTCGTGTTCATTGCCTCTTGCCATCTAGGATCTGTCTCAACTCAAGAAAAGGAAGTAGGTTCTTTATTTTGAGATTTACGGGCTACAAAATAGTGGTGAGCAGAAGACAATTTATGATAAGTAAGAAAATTAGGGAGGGAATAACGTGTGCCTTTACCTTGTGTGGAAGAGGTGTTTAAAGAAGGTGATGGATCAGAGGTGGCATGATAGCAATGAAAATCCTTAAGAAGACATATATATATATATATATATATATATATATATATATATATATATATGTCTACGGTGCTTTATGTCAGAACGATGAGTGGGTGCATGGTGGCGGAAAGGTGGTGATGGGGAATTTAGAGATGAAGTAGAGCCCGTCGGTGGGTTGAATGGGCAGTTTCAATCCCAGTGGATTGTTGAGGGCTAGAGACAACAGCAGGAGGGGTGGCGGGTATGATTGCAGGGGTATTCTCAACCCTCTCTGGTGATGACAGTGATGGCTGAAGATTGAGTGGGGAAAGTTATGGTGTATCTTGTACTGGTAGTGCAGAACCTTTTCTTTTAAAGGAATAAAATTTTGTTGCTGAAAGGAAAATGTGTCTTCATGAAATACTGCATCTTGACTAGAAAATGTTTGTTGAGTGGTTAAATTATACGGACGATAAGTTTCTGCCCAAAAGATTAACCAACAAAAATGCATTTATGTGCTCTTTGACCAAATTTATGTGAAGGAGTGAGATTATTAGCAAAATATAGGTAGGCAAAAACTGTCACGCCCTGGACCCGGTGTCGGTGGGTTTTAAGCACCTAACGTTGAATTCAATGTATGCGTGTGTACATACATCCTATATCACATACCACCAAGCATAAGCAACAACCTCATAGGTAGGCCTTGTGACATGATAGGTCCCGCCTACGACATGCATCCCGGAGACCGACACCCGAGCTACCTCGCCATGGTGAAGGTCGACCGGTATCTTGCCAGAAGGCCACTCTCCCATACTCTCCAAGAGGCTTCAAGGGAAGAAAATATGTGTATTATTATCCCACATCGGAAATATAGAATAGGATGTGACTTCTTTTAGCTATAAAGGGAAGTCCTCCCCTTCTTAGAGAGGAGGGATCCTGATCCCTATACTTGTATCACCACAAAGGTTACTTGGAATCACTACTAGCGGAATCTCTAAATGGACGTAGCCTTGCCTCAAGGGCAAGGTGAACCACTACACATGCTTGTGTCTCTCTCTCTCTCTCTCTCCCCTTCATGATCCATACTTAGTTCCCGTTCCGTATTCTCACACAGAAACATTGGCGCTAGAAGGAGGGTCCCTAAGTTTAGGTACAAGCCTCCGACCTTGAGCAAGGGTCATGTATGGGAACCACTTGTCGGGGACCCTCTGGATTCTCCCTTCTCAGGGATCAAAGCCACTGATCATGTACGCGGAGGACACCCCACACCTTCAGCAAGTCATGTACGGGTACCATCAATCAGCCTATCAAGGTACATGTACACTACTCTACATCACTACCCACTTAGGAGTACGCCCGAGACTTCCATAAGTCGCATCCCGCTCGGATCAAACCCAAAGGCCACGCATCCCTGCACTCCCTCCTCGCATGGCACTTGTCTATTATTGATTACTGGGTTCATCTCTTTACCGACATCCCCCAATCATGTAGACCAAAGTTCTTCGGCAACACACAAAACCTCCTACGGGCACCCTAGATATTTATCTCCGCACCCTTAATTCCACTCCCGAGCTCAACTCTTCTTTGGGCCTGAGATGAATAGCAGTGTGGCCCTGCTTGCACATGCAGCTCTCACTCATGCATGCAACCATGCAGCAACTTGATCAACCCCAGGTACTTGTCTATAAATGATCTACACGGTCACTCTAACAGCCTACCTGGTACCCGCTCATCAAAACTTCTGCTTCCGAAACCTTTACTCACGTTGGATTCACCAGACCCGGCTACCTGGACGTCTGAATGATGCGGGAAGCGTGAACACGATAATAAGAGGCTCTGTCAAGCGTCGAAAGCCATATGAGATGAGCTAGAATCCACTAGCAATTACTGGCACAACCGTAAGAAACACAGAGAAACTTCTCTAATATTTGGTTTTTTATTGATAACTTGAATAAAAATTACAGTCGAAGAGGTGCCTTATATAGGGCGCATAGAATAAACTTAATACAACTAGAAAACAAAAAGAACACTTTATTATAGACTAAAACTAGGAAACCTAATTAAATAAAAATCGGAAATAAAATCCTAGATATTAAAGAATATTACGCAAACATATATTTGGAATCCCAACCAAAATTTCGCTCGAGAATCCCGATATATCCAAAAGAGTAATTTATGATTAATTCCATCATTAAGAAGCCTATTTGAATACCAATTTTAAATATTCAAATCATTCTTCTTAATGTGCAGACGCTTCTTTATTTTTGAGATTCTTTGTTGAAGTTGGCTAAAATCTCATCCTACATCAATCTCTTCCACCTGAAAAGAACTCGACCTCGAGTTCTTCTTGTATGCAGCTCGATCGTTAGTAGGAATAAAACATGATAAGCCATCAACTTCAATATTTTCGAAATTAAAAGCTATCACCATGAATCCAATACTGTAGACAAGTTTAGAATAAGCATCTTGAAACTTGAACTCCTCCACTTGAAAAGGAATGGGCATTGACTTCTCCTTGGGTTGATCTTGAACACAATTAGGCATGCATGACATGGATATCGGTGTGATGAATGAATCAGCTTCCGTGTCCTTAATGAGTTTCTCTTCAATCTTCAAAGTGGCTTCTTCATGTTCATTTTCACACACTTCAGGATGGTCATTCTCGATGTTCATCCTTTCAGGCTTGATTTTAATTTTGTGTGACTACACCGAAATAAATATGTACTGTCTTTGCAATAACCACCTTTGACACTTTCATGCCATGGTATTCCAAAAAGCACTTCAGTGTCATCCATGTCGATCACATGACAAATAATCTATTATTTATAAAATTGTCCCATAGAGACATGAACTTTACAAACCTCTGTTACTTGTGCATATTCATCATCTCCAAATGGAATCCAGTATGGATCACTCAACTTCACTGTCGGTAATTGAAAATAATCCACAACTTTGTTTGCTACAAAGTTCTCTCGTAAACCACTGTCAATTATTACAGAGCATACCTTGTCTTTGATGACACATGTAGTTCGGAAGTCGTCGTAATCCGGTGTTGTGAATATCCAACGTTCCTTTTTTTTTTTTTTTTTTTTTTTTTTTTTCTGGATTGATGAGGTTGTCCTAGGGCCAATCCCTTGGCATGTTCCTCTTCAACGAAACTTTCTTTGATAGATACTCTACGACCAGCGTCGTTAAGGTTGGTGGTAGTGAACTTCTCCCTTGGATCGTAGTCTGCTAAGAAGCGGGCGATACCCACCTTGATACCAAATGATGCGGGAAGCGTGAACACGATAGTAAGAGGCTCTGTCAAGCGTCGAAAGCCATATGAGATGAGTTAGAATCCACTAGCAATTACGGGCACAACCGTAAGAAACACAAAGAAACTTCTCTAATATTTGGCTTTTTATTGATAACTTGAATGAAAATTACAATCGAAGAGGTGCCTTATATATGACACATAGAATAAACCTAATATAACTAGAAAACAAAAAGAACAATTTATTATAGACTAAAACTAGGAAACCTAATTAAATAAAAATCGAAAATAAAATCTTAGATATTAAAGAATATTACGCAAACATATATTTAGAATCTCAATCAAGATTTCGCTCGAGAATCCCGATATATTCAAAAGAGTAATTTATGATTAATTTCATCATTAATAAACCTATTTGAGTACCAATTTTCAATATTCAAATCATTATTCTTAATGTGCAGACACTTCTTTATTTTCGAGATTTTTTGTTGAAGTTAGCTAAAATCTCGTCTTACATCCCTGAACGACATCGACAGCTCCAGGATCCGGCCTGCAGACCCACCGAGTCAGCAACTTGTCTGGCCCGAGGCTCCAAGCTATTTTGAACACGATTTCGCTAAGTCATATATCACCTCGGGTACTCACACACCTGTCCGGGACTCTCTGGATTCTCCTCTTCCCGGAGATCATCGCCACCGCGATGGACCTGCCAGTAGGGCATCCTCTTTGCGGACTCGAGTAACCCCGCTTGTCCAGGTATCCTCGAGATCCTTGATACCGGCACCTAAATATGATCTACATAAGCCAGATGCAAAACCTAGTACCACCTTCTCCATCACGGAGACTCAGCTCTCCCACACCTCTCAGCCCAACATCGGAATCCCGGCCGGTAGCTTTGATTTATCCTCCCACACTGGAGGTAGAACCACTCCGGGAACCAAAAAAAAAAACTCTGTTGGTACCCAGACAATTGTTCCGGGCACCCGAGAATAATTATTAAGCCAAAACCACCACGTGGTGCACGAGACACAAAAAAACACTGCTCACCACGTATGTCGGTATTCAAATATAGCGACTGCATCTACCTATCCCATCAAATGTTCCCTTCCATAAGCTAAACCACCACGTGGTGCACATACACGTAGCCCCTACAACATGGCTGCCACGTCCAAACATATATGATGTGATGCTTTTCACCGGGAACGAGTTCATGTCAAGCATGATATTATTGTATCAAGTTCAAACACTACATGCCTGCATAACTTATGATTCATGACTTTATAATCAAAGCATGACTATCATCTAGAGGTATACATGACAAGCATGGCCCTCCTAGAGTTACACACAATGACACAACTATAAACACGCAATAACTCTGTACTTCACATATGGATGACTCTTATCAATTATCATAACCACATTGATTACAGCTTTAGCAAATTATTACTCCTCACAATTATATATTTTATCTTATTAGTCACAATGCATACTAACATGCACAATTATACGTAGACATGTATTCTTTATTGGTGGTCATCACTATGATCAATTTCCTCATTTTCAAAGCTACAACATATTTCATAAACTATGAACTATATATTCCTATGCCTATACGTGTTGCAAGAACATACCTTGGCTCCTAATTGCCATTGTGTTCAACAGGCACACATGTCCAACTTAGACTATAGCACAATTCATAGACTTACCATTAATATAGCACACTTGCTACACCTATATATAGCTCATTTGCATTACTGTCGGTGCATACCCATGCATATATGTTCATATATGACACAATCTTGGGACTTGTTAAGCATATACCACTAATGTCAATTTTACCTAGTGCATATATACACAATTATATGTATTGTGCACTCACAATTCCTTACCATCTCAATAGTTGGACTCACGCCACCGTGCATATGGTCTTAACAATTAAGCATGTATATCTCCTTTTATTTTCGAGGAAATATATATTTACCCAACAGGGTACTCTCTTCTGCGGACAATGCCTAGTAAACTATTGATGGTCATTATCCATTCACATGGAGCGTCATGCTTGGACAACTCCAATAAGATTTGGTACTTATATGTTGACTCCAATTTCAATCTACTCCAAATCGGCATAAGATACGTCACAATGTCTCCTTTTTACGCTCTTTCAATTTGAGCTAATACAAATGCTTTACATGCTTCAATAAACGATTTCTATAATCTAAGCATGGCTACGATACTTGATAATTTCGATATCATATCTATTATGCCTATGTATTAATGTCATACGTTAATTTAATTACAAATCAATTAACTTGCTACATATATACATATGACAGTAAATAAGTGTAACATGCGGCACTTAAAACCTCGCTCCATGTGAGGTACCTCTAAAGGGTAAGCCTAGGTCAAATCCTTGCATAAAACCCCTCCAATCATGTGAGGTACTCCAACGGGGTTAAGAGGCACAATTCCTCATTCTACCAGGGGCCACGCCACCGGGTACCCCAACGGAGTTACGAGGCACAATTCCTCATTCTACCCAGGGCCACGCCACGAGGTACAGGAGGCCAAAGCCACCGGGTACCTCAACGGGGTTACGAGGCACAATTCCTCATTCTACCCGGGGCCACACCACAGGGAAAATGAGGCCTGCAGGCCCTCATTCAACCCCATTGGGTTAAGGAGGCTCGTGCCCTCATGTGATCCCATCGGGTCCTAAGGCTCAAGTCCTCATTCTACCCAGGGCCACACCAACGGGTTTAGGAGGCCTACAGTTCCTCATTAGACCCCACCGGGTCAAAGAGGCTCAAGCCCTCATAAATCCTCTACCCGAGCGAGGTATCCCAACAGGATCACTAAAGGGTAGCACCCTTACTTAAGCCAAGGTCCAGTCTTTTGCATCAAAATCCTCGCCCGGTGAGAGGTACCCCCAACGAGTAAGCCAAGGTCCAGTCCCTTGCTTTTGAGTCATCTCACCTCCTGAGCGTTTTCTACACTTGGGGGACTTATTCATACCACTTATCACAAGTGGAGGTAGTACCCGACTGGGACTATCATTGAGCTTCACGCTCATACTTTTGTGCTATGGTCTATTAATGGAAATATTGAAATTTTTCGTCTATTGTTGATCACAACAATTAAATTTCTTTTACATCCCATTAATAAGACCATAAGACAAAACTCATACAACCTACCACCCGCTCGACACGAGCGAACTGAAGTCCAAACTTCGATTTTACTAACTACATAACTTGGGGGACTCGGCGAGTAACAACACTCCCGATCCTAACACATGTGCATCATATGCATACAACATATACATATCATTATGTACGCGTCATCGCGTTCATCACACATCTATGCATCATATGCACTTCGTTATACTTTCACAACTACATACATTTCAGACTCATACGTCATACTTCAACATTACATAATACGGGCATACACAAAATGTGTAACATGTATCTCATATAAACATTCATGCACCTCGATGCATTTGACTCCAATTACACTTAGATTGCCCTAGCACAATCAATATGTTTTTTGTACACTCTTATCTTATTTGCAGGTACTAGCGTGATGAGGGCCCCGTGGCACCAACCTACCAGTAGAGTCCCTTCTTGCTTACGAAGTTGGGGGACTAGTATGGGTATGACGTTCATCAGGTTCGTCACTCATACTTGGCGGCATCATATTTAAACTCCCCAACCAAGAAGCGTCTCTAACTTGGGGACTTGTACATACATCATATATCACATATCGCCAAGCATAAGCAACAACCTCGTAGGTGGGTCCCCGCGACATGATAGGTCCCGCCTACGACATGCATCCCGGAGACCGACACCTGAGCTACCTCGCCATGGTGAAGGTTGACCGGTATCTTGCCAGGATGCCACTCTCCCATGCTCTCCAAGAGGCTTCAAGGGAAGCAAATATGTGTATTATTGTCCCACATCGGAAATATAGAATAGGATGAGACTTCTTTTAATTATAAAGGGAAATCCTCCCCTTCTTAGAGAGGAGGGATCCTGATCCCTTTACTTGTATCACTACAAAGGCTACTTGGCCTCACTACTAGTAGAATCTCTAAGTGGACATAACCTTGCCTCAAGGGCAAGGTGAACCACTATACATGCTTGTCTCTCTCTCTCTCTCTCCCCTTTATGATCCATACTTAGTTCCCGTTCCGTATTCTCACACAGAAACAGAGTGTTATAAAGCAGAATGTAAATAAGTTCTTCCTCCTAGGCTCTTCATTCTAGGCTCGTCCAACCCATTTCCGGCTCGATAAACTCTTAGTACTTCTCTGCAAAAGATATTAGAGATGGGTGGGTGAGCAAAACCAAGCACTCAGTGAGTAGATCATGTAATGTGCTAGTAAAGCCATGTCATTTTACACATGCTAGAAAGTAGTATATCTTATAGTCATTAATTCATAACGAATGATCACATCGCATCATCCCTTCTTATTGATTATCCTTCAATTTAGTGTACCCCACGAGAACCCTAATGGCTTTTCCTAGCCCTATACCACCGTGTGACACATCCTTACCTCGGTATAATCAATCAAGAAGCTCTCATCTTCCATGACCAGTCAAACCATGGACCCAACACATTATATATAAACACCACATATTTCGCAAATAGACATGCTTCACTTGAAAAATCGAGAGATATTTTGCAAATAGATAAAATCATGCTTTTCCACCATTTTTGTAGCAAATAAGAATATTTAAAACTTATTACACAACCCACTCACCTCGACAATACGAATCGCCTCACAGAACACCAATCGTAAACCGAGCCTTCTAGAAAATACCATTAGATCTAACTCAAACCTCCATGGATAGAAAGAGGGAATCAAGATGAATCCGTGGCCTTTCACGGATCCTAAATCAAAATTACGGTCAAAAATTATGATCCATCGAAGTTTTAGAGAGAGAAAATGAGGAGGGAGAGAGAGATGGTCTCTGAATCTCGGGGATGAAAAATGGTACGGAATGAAAGAAGAAGCAACTGGTTCCATCTATTTATAGCCAAATATATATTGACATGTGTCGACCAACGATTAGTCCACTTGGTGCCACGTGTCAACAAGCACCAAACCATGTGCAACTTGTCACTCAAAGACAAAACCTCCTTCACCTCTTGACATGTGTCAGGTGACTAGCCAAAATGGCTGACATCATCATCAGCTGATCTCTCCCCTTACGCCACTTATCAGCTCCACCAATCGGAACACGCCAGGTCAGCATGCTATTTTCTTCCAATTAAACTTCAAAAATTCCTCAAAAATAGCTTAGGAACCCGAAAAATGCTGCGAGCTCGTGGCAACCTCTAATTTCCATTTCCAAGCTCAAAAATAAAATTTGACCAACTTCAAAATTCAGGACCTCACAAAAACACACAAGTGATTATAAGTGGGAGGACGGTGGAAAAGTAACTCATCAGGGGATTTATCAGACAAAACTTATGTGGGCAGACGAATTTTTAAGTAATCTGTAGTGAAGACATACTTCCCCAAAAATCAAGACGTAGATGAGCATGAAATCAGAGTGCACGTGTGATTTCAAGAGGATGTCTTTGATTACGTTCCACTACCCAATTTTTTTGGCAGGTGTAGACATAAGTGTGCTGATAAATGTTACCTTATAAATGATACCTTATTATGTCAAATAACTTTTCATAAAGGCAAACTTGCTACCATTATCAACACGAATAGTTTTGAAGTGTGGTTTAAATTGATTAGCAACAAAGGAAAATAATGATTTGAGAAGCTTCTGTGACACATCAAAAGAACCCAAGTGCAATGAGGATAATCATCCACAACTGTCAAAAATTAATGTGCTCCAGAGTGAGGCAATTCTATAAGGTCCCCAAATATCATAATGAATTAATTCGAAAAGTTCGGTACTAAAGGTACGACTCAAATGAAATGGCAACCTTGTTTATTTAGTCAAAGGGAAAAATTTACATTGCTTATTAGAACCAAAACAAATATTTGGAACTAATTCAAATAATACTTGAAGACGAGCAACTGAGGGATGGCCAACCTGTTTGTGCCAGAGATCATATTGGGTAGAGAAGACATTGAGAGACAATGGGAGAGGAGATTTGATCATGTTTAGGGAAAGATAATAGAGGTCATCATTCCGTGCACCCAATCCAATCATCCTCTCGGAATCCAACTTTTGTAAAAGGCAAAAATCAGGGAAAAACAGGATACAACAATTTAAGGATCTGGTTAGTTTAGCAACATATGCCAAATTTATATTAAAAAAGGGTACACAAAGTATGTCTTTAAGTGTAATATTCTTGTCAGAGGAAATGAAACCAATAGAATCAATGTGGACTCTTGTACCATTTGGCAATTGCACAGATGGTGTGGGATAAGAAGGATTGTGAACTGATTATATGATCCGTGGTGCCGCTATCGATTACCCAAGCTTTTGACAAATCAGATGTATATTGAGAATAATAATAAAACAGAAAAGACAGACTTGCAAAATTTGCCTCGGGATTGATATTGAGCGGTACCACCATTCTGAATTGTCTCCATGATCTTTGTGTATTGGTCCAATGTTAAACTTGGGGCAACAGTTTGAATTTGTTCGTTGGATAAGCCATGGTGACTTTGCACGTTGTGGGCAACATGTTTGGCTCTGTTTGATGGTTGTTGATGCTTCCAGGATTGATATTGGGGTTTCAATCCTCCCCCTAAGAATTGTGGTTTGGATACTGTTGAGGATTGCACTGATTGCTTCAATTCTGCTCTGTCAAGTTTCGGCTTGGAATATAAACTCTAGTTGTATGACTTGGAGGAAAACCGTTGAGAAAGTAGCATTTATCAATTGTATAATTTCATAATTATAGTAGTTGCAACCCCTTTGATTATTTCCTTAAGAGAATTTGTTGAGTGGTCTTTGTGAGGCTTGGCCTGAAGTAGAACTAGGCCTAGCATTTAAACCCGTAACCCGCAAACCTGCACTATACCTGCAAGCTAAAACCCGCACAAACCCACCCGTTAATTAATCCGGGCTAAAAAAAGTCCGCACGCAAAAAACCCACAAATTAACCGGTTTTGCGGGCTAAACCCATTGGAACCCATTAACTCAAAATCCTTCCCAAAAACCCATTTCCCATTACCCATATGGGTTCAATTCTTTTTTTTTTTTTTTTTTTTTTTTTAACCAGGGCATTTTTATAATTTTTCTTATTCCCCATGAGGATCCGACAGTTAGATCTTCGTATAATTGTGAAAAGACGATTCAAAAGGAGATCCGTGAGGATTCGACCGTTGGATCGTCGTATAATTTTGTGAGGGTGATTCTAAAGGTGATATGGGACAATCCAATCGTTGGATCTTCGTATAATTGTGCAATGATGATTCAAAAGGCGATCCGTGTGGATCCGACCGTTGGATCGTCATATAATTTTGAGAGGATGAAACTAAGGGCGATCCATGAGGATCTGACCGTTGGATCATCGTATAAATAGGTAAAGATGATCCTCTAGGTGATCCAACCGTTGGATCTTTGTATAATTTTGAGAGGATGAACCTAAGGTCAATCCGTGAGGATCCGACCGTTGGATCATCGTATAAATCGGTAAAGATGATCCTCTAGGTGATCTGTGAGAGTTTGACCGTTAGATCGTCATATAATTGTGATTTGTTAATTATTTTTTGTCAGAAAAGGAAAGGAAAAAAAATCTAAAAAGATAAAAAATAAAAAATTTCAAAATAGAAAACCAAAAAAGTTCATATAGAGAAAATGGCAAATGAGGGGTTATATATATAAGTCTTAATTGGTTTTAATTGCTTTGATAAAAAGTTTATAAAAAAATTTAAAAAAATGTTTACGGGTTTTAACTGGTTCTAACGGAAAACCCGCAAAACCCATTAAGCTAACGGGTTGGCCCGTTAAGAACCCGACCTGTTAAGAACCCGCACCGTACTCGCACTATACCCGCACGTTGCCAGGCCTAAGTAGAACTATCTCTGTAGTTAGCTAATATGGGGCATGTTCTCTGTAGTACCCTGAGTGATGGTGAGTTCTCGATGTTTTTCTTCTTATAAAACAAGGGACTATGCCTTCTTAACAGTTGGGAGAGGATTCATGAGGAGGATTTGTTCTCTTGTGGCTGCATATGAGTCGTTTAGGTCCATTAAAAATTGCATCAAGTTTTCTCGTTCTTCTTTCTCACCCAAGGACTTCTTTGCTAATTAGCAGATGCATGCTTCCTTAATGGTGTGGTAGGAGGCTAATTCAGCTCATAATCCTTTCAATTTTGTGTAGTAAGCGATAAAGGCAACTGATCTTGTGTGTGTAAGGCTACATCACTCTTGATCTGAAAAATTCGAGGGGCATTACTTTGAGAAAAATGTTCGTTAAGATCAGTTCATACCTCATGTGCGGTTTTAGCATAGATGACACTGTTGGCAACGTCAGGCTCGAGTAAGTTTAGGATCCATGATAGGATCATATCATTTTTTTTTTTTTTTGACTTTGTCAAGGGGAACCCAAAGGCTTTCTAGGCCCAAGATAAACCCTTTCGACGCATGTGAAATGCTCAAACTGTGCATTGCAGCACAGTGCCTGACCACTATTGATAGGATCATATCATTGCACCTCTTCCACTGTTGATACTCATTAGGATGTGTAATTGGTGATGGCTTCTTAATTGTGCCATCAATGAATCCTGTTTTGTTTTTTGCGCGTAAGGCTATGCTCATGGAGTGGCGCTATGTGTCATAATTATCTCCAAATAATGGTTTTGGTATCAAAACCATGTCTAGGAGATCTAAATGATGAATGAAATAGGTATTGGTGGTATCACTGCTGTCCTAAGCATCATTTCCTTTGGTATGTTTCTAATCGTTGTTTGGGGGCAGGCTTCCTTCTCCCATGGTGAGGTAAGTATTTGTTGTTAGGATTTATTTTGGCGGCTAGTGTTGATGAGAGTTGTATGTTAAGAGTCGTGATACGTTATCAATGTCTTAGATTTCGTATCAATGAATAGATGTGTATATTGATTGAATGAGATATTACAAATAAATAGGAGAACGGATTGCTATCCAAGTAAGTAAGGATACTATGCAGATTATTCAATGCTAGAGAATTAAACTTGGTAAATAGTAGTACTGTTACGCCTCTGAGATAATAATATTTTCATGGGCTAATAACATTTTCTGGCCCGCCTTTGCACTAGGCAGACCCGTTGGTTTACAAATGACATGGCCCGTTACTATTTTGCTATAATCGATCGACGGCGTCCCATTTCCTCGTTGACACTTTGGCGCGGTTTGGGGATGTTGAACCCTAATAGGCTCCGGCTCCGAGCCTTCACCGGTAACAACCTTTCTTACTTACTTTGCCTTAAAAATTCAACAGACTCTGAGCATAACGCTTTTGATTCTTTTCAGGTAAACATGGCTTCATTTCACTGGCAGCGGCAAAGCTTCGGTACTTACTTTCTTACACCCTCACTCTCCCATCAGAGTTTTATGTGTTTTCCGTGCTTTCCAGTTTCTAGTAGGCGATATTCAACTTTGTCTCAGGATTTTGCTTTGTACACTAGTCCTCGCTTTTAGTTAAAATTCCGTTTTTAATTATTTAGAAGGAAACCTTGCAGTAATCATTTCTGAAGCTTCTGTTTAGTTTATGTGTGCTGTCAACAATGAAGCTAGCTAGTGTGTTGTCTACAATTGCTTAATTCAAATCCCACCACATTTTTTTTCTCACTATGGCAATTTCTTAAATAAAGCTTTAGAAACAAATCAATTTGCTCTTTGGATGGCAGATGTAGTGCTTGGATAGATAATTCTATCAACACATTCATTACAAGGGCATTGTCTTCGTCTTCTGGAGATGATGACTTCTCAGAATTGGGATCCCCTTTGCCTAAAGCTGCAACTAGTCTTCCGAAGTTGATGACGGAGAAACCTGAGCCTTATAATAAGGTATCCTCAACATGTCCCAACGGGGATACTCTGTGATGTTTGTTTATTTGGCTTGAGCTTTGTTAAAATTTCACACATCCAATGAAGTTACTGTGTATGCTTGAATTTCCATGATTATTAACATGTCATGCATACTTACAAATTTCAATTTCAATCAGAAAGCTAACCGTAGGAGAAAACCTTCTGGAGTGCCGTTAGAAAGCAGCACCAGCTTGAAAAATGATTCCTCAAAACTGGGTAACTCTAATCTAACCGCCATTGCAGGCTTGAAAACTGCAGCAATGTTTCACCGCTTTACATAGTCCAGCTCTGTTAATGATAAACATATGCATTATGCAATCAACCTTCCCCGGTTAAAGAATCTCTTTCTGTTCTTACTGAAATCTCTCATGCTTCTTTGGGGTCAAACCAAAGAAGCTAGATTCATGTGATATTGATACTTGAGTGGAGGTTTATTTCAATCTACTTTTAACTTCCCCATCCTCCTTTTCCATTGTTGTCTAATATGTATTCAATGTGCATGTTTAGAGAGTGTAGAAGCAAGCAAGAGACCTTTTTTGGCTGATGAGGTTTCTGTAAATTGCTTTGATCCTAGTCCACTAGTTGACAAAGAGGCAGTTAGCATTAGGATTGCCAACATCAACTCAGAGACCACTGATTCTGCGATACATTCTATGTGTACGTCCTATGGTTGCTTGGAGGGGCTTGTGCGAACAAAAGAGGATGCAGTGGATGCCTTCTTTAGCGTTGAGGACAATGCTGACATAGACAGCATAGTTGCAAAGTATGAAACTACTTATATTCTTTTGATTCCATGGTTGCTTTTGCATTGTCTCTCACTGCATAACTATTAAATACGGTACTTTAATCTAAAAGTAGGACAATCACTGTGGGTGGCCAAACTCATTTCACCCTGATTATATTCACTTTAGATGGAAGAGGGTTTGTACAATTTTTTCAAGTACTACTTCTGTTTGACATTCTAGATTGGATACCTAGAGCAGCAAGAACTTTACCTAAGAATTTGTTTGATCTGACACTGAATCAAGTCCTGGTAAAGTGTGAGGTGGAGATGATATTGGTGTTGATCATATTCTACTGTTTCTCATTTTATTTATTTATTTTTTTTTTATCAAGTACTGCATGAATAAGTTTCTAAGTTTTGTTCTCATTTCTGTTATGCGTATGGCTGCCAGGTTGAATGATACAGTCATGAATGACCATGAGTGGTCAGCTAAATTACATCATAGAGACTCCACTCCTGCTGTGATGAGCAAGGAAAGTAATGGTAACTTTAATGTGGGATTACATTTAAGCCGTCAGTTGGCTGAAGTGAAAAGGCAAGTCATCATGAAGACCGTGTGCATAGAAGATTTGGAGTATCTGCATAATGCCTTGGTGCACCTTGAAGCTCATTCTTGCAGCAGGACTAGTATTTCCAAGGATGACTGAGCTTGGGAACCATGCGATTGCTAATGTTTCACATAGTGATACTATGAGAATTGTGAAAGTTAACCAAAAAATTTTGGATGCCCATTTTTGATTTCTGATTTGTTCAAATTGACATGCAGGGTCTTGAGGTTTTGTAGTAGTAAGAGGTTCAATGGAGTTTAGATTTTGTAGATATCTGAGCTATAATGTCTCAACAGTTTTTCGTTTTTTGTTTTGCTTTAAAGAGGTCTACAGAGGCGGCACTCAGGGCAAACCACATTGTTGAAACACTTTTCCAAATCCTGACACTCTTCTACCGTTAATTTTGCTGAATGTCCCAGCAAATTATTTAGCTAGCTCAAAAAGATGAGATTCTTTCCCGAGGGAGACATACACTAAAATTGATTTAAATTCAAGAGCATGGTAGAAGAGAGATAAGCAGTTAACAATATCAAATAATTTACATGAGAGGGAATCAAATTTGGAACCTCTAGGTCTTGGTAAACAACAATTTACATGACTGATTTACAATAATAGTATAAAAGTTAGATGAGTTATCCCCACTTCCCAGAATAAAGGGTGCATATTTACTGAAATATGGTACCTTTTCCACCCCCACAGTTAGCAGCACCATCAGCAAATAAAGAGAAAACCTAAAGCTTGTATGGCACTCCAGAATCTGCAAGTTGCGCAAGACCTCACCTAACAATAACTGAAGCATTTAATCTGCAGCAGAATGAGTCCCCTTGACATCCATATTCATCATCCTGCATGATTTTTCTGCCTTGAAGTCAGGCTCTGAGATACCCATAGAAGAACACTCACCAATCTGGTAATCCCTTTCATCAACTAAAGATTTCATATAGGAGCATGGCCTCTCCTCGCCTTCAATACTATGCCCTGAACCAAATGTCAACTCAAAAGATGGGGGACCAACAGGTTGTGTTCTCATCTGCACTGACCGTAAAAGTGCAGCCCTCCTTAAGTCAGCTGAGTGGCAAATGTCACTAGGTGATGATGGGAATCGCCCCTCTGAATCAGAGCCTCGTTGACGGGACTGTGAGCAGTTGAAATTAGTGAGAGCGCAGCTATGTGAAGGATGCGAACTAGTCGAACAAGTTGAAGGAAACCCAGTAAGTGGTCTTTGGTACCTATACGGAGAGACTGGACTAGAAGGGGTGCTCTCATGTTGTGAGGAGAACGTGTTTATGGGGTTCTCACAGAAGCGAGAGTCATCTGAGTCCTCTGACATTGGTGAGTATTCTAAGGGCATATCATCCCTGGAAACATAAAGTTAAGCAAAATAAAAATAAAGTGAGTATAATAAAGGAAAGGAAATGCAGTTTTCTCTTTACTAGAAAATATCAAAACGGAGAAAGCAGTGCCATCACCTATTAGCAGATCTAATATTTAAGGAAGAAAACAAGCTGTAGGGATGCTCAGATCATTGATGCTAATGTCTTCTATCTGACTATGATTCACGCTGTCTACTTATCTAGAGAAATTCAACAACAACAAATCCATACTAGTAAGCAAATAGAGTAATTTTGAGAAGAGAAAAAGAAACTAAACGTGCATGCTACTAGCCTACTACCATGTCATCTGCATTTTCAGAAAACTTCAAAGTAGGCAGATTTAATTTAAAGCAACATCAGGGACAGCTATAAATTGAACTCAACGTCTCTCAAGAGTTGTGTAGCACTACCTATCTATGAGACTATGACCCAAACTGAAATTATCCAGCTGGTTGACCACATGATGACATGAACAAAGGGCCAAGATTGAGTTCATTATACTAAGAAATATTATCACATTCTTGCAAACTTAAAAGCTAATACAGTCAAAGGGGGACTAGTAATTAAGCTGAGCGGCATCATTAGGACACGGAGTGAGGAGGAAAAATGCAGAAGGTTGCCTTGCATAAAACATGGTTTCAGACCTTGCAGGAGATTCCATGAGATTGTCAGGGAGTGGATCTCCAACAGTAAGTCCATTCAAACTAGATGCCATGATCTGCACAGGAAACAATGAGTGAGGCTATAGAGTGACTGAAGTGGAGACTATAATGTCATTGATTGTTTGCAATGCCTCAGCTAAAGATGATATGTTTAATTGAGAATAAGGCAAGAGTTAGTTATAAAAGAAAATTGACATAGGATTCAGTCAAATTCCAGAAGACGGAGGGGAGAGAGAGAAGAAGAAAGGAAGATTGTTTGAAGGAATCTCAAAGTAAGAATGAAAAAACCCTAAAATTAAAATAAGGAGAATGATTAGAAGAGAAGACCTCGCTGAGATAACGCTTGTGAGAGTGGAAATTGTCGAGGTAAACCTCATCTTCAGGATCTCTGCTTCTCTTTCCAGATGCAGATGCAGATGCAGATGCGGGGGTCGATGGTGATGGTGATGGTGATGATGATGACGGAGATGAACATTCTGAAATGTTCGAGCTCGGTTCTGGACGCATTACTACTCTTTCCTCTGCTCTACCAGATTTTCATTCATCAAACGCACTCTCTTTTATCAGAAATCGAACGACATCGTTTCCCTCGCCCAATTACTTTTTTTTTTTATATATTATTTTTTCATTCTATACGGCCAAATCAAAAGAAGAGAAAGTCTCTTTGCTTTACACATGTGTAAATCCCAACTTTGTCCTCATGGAAAGTAGTATACTTTGCAAAAGCAGCATATATATGGAATGGAAGCAGCACAAAAAACAAAACATTAACACTGAAAAAGTGTGTAGCATATGCTAAGTGCTGGGAATGAATCATCCATCCACAAGGGACTGAGGGAGGAAATTAGGATCATAATCATAATCATCCAAGGCAACCAGCAATGCATTCTTTGGTAGAGTTTAGGTGATTAATCTTATTTATTTGGACCGTCGTTATCCTTATCCACTTAAGTAATCACCTCCCTCTTCCCCGGCAAATATAACAGATGGCAACACATGACTCTGATTGGTTTAAAAAATGATTAATGAAATTGTAGAGCAAACGCCAAGGAGTTTGCGAGAGAGAAAAGCCGAGGAAAGCGACCCAACTGTGACTCTGACCGTGACGGCGACTGTCCGTCATATAAAAGCTGAGAGCCCAGTCCTTGTGGTTGTTCCCGCTCTCACACCTTAACACAAAAACACGAACGAGAAGAGCTCCAGAGAATGAAGTACGTTCTGGTGACCGGAGGTGTGGTCAGTGGCCTCGGCAAAGGCGTCACTGCCAGCAGCATAGGCGTCGTTCTCAGAGCCTGTGGCCTTCGCGTCACCTGCATCAAAATTGGTTCTCTCCCCTTTCTCTTTCCATCTCTCATAAAAATCTCCATTTTTCTTCAATTAAAAGTTTGTATGACATCCAACAACAACACTCTTGCTTTGCACTTGCATATTCGTAATGGGGGGGGGGGGGTTTCAAGATTGATGCTTTCAGTACCTTTATTTGCCAACAAAACAATTAATCTGCAGATCCCTACTTGAATACGGATGCCGGTACCATGTCTCCCTTTGAACACGGCGAGGTTTTTGTTCTTGATGATGGTGGAGAGGTATTTTACCCTATTCCTCTTGGCACTACTCTTATTATTTGTCCACACATTACTAATTGACCTTAAACTCTATTCTTCATAGGTTGATTTAGACCTGGGTAACTACGAACGCTTCGTAGATGTGACTCTTACTAGGGACAACAACATTACGACCGGCAAGATATATCAGGTGCCTCCTATATCTTTTGAATCCCCACATGTCTACTTTTGTTGTTGCTTTTATTAAATGTCATCAAAAACTAAACCCTGCAATTTCCTCTTTTTTTTTCTTTTTTTTTTTTGTCTTATCAGTCGGTCCTTGACAAGGAGCGGAGAGGAGATTATCTTGGAAAGACTGTGCAGGTGATGAAGGACAATCGTATTTTTTGTTATCCTCAATGCTTAAAAGTACTGATGACTGGCTTCCCGTGGTCTTTGAGTGGATGTAGGTAGTTCCACACATCACCGATGCCATCAAAAATTGGATTGAATCTGTTTCTCTCATTCCTGTGGATGGAAAAGAGGGCCCTGCAGATGTTTGTGTTATAGAGTTGGGCGGAACTGTGGGTAAGCAATAGCTAAAACATAAATACATTTGGTGACTCATTATTCTTACTCTTTATCTGCAGCAGATAAAGTTTCTTTCTTTCTTCTTAGGGGACATTGAATCAATGCCATTCATTGAGGCTCTTCGGCAGTTGTCTTTTTCGGTCGGTAAGGTTTTATACGCTGTTCTTTGAGGGTTTTGTTGATTCTGTTTATGAGATCATCTCTACATCCACGTACATGCTTGCCTCCCTTGGCTTACTATGTTTGTGTGCTGTGTGATTAAATATTGATCATCCAATTGTTGCTCTACTTAAAATGCAGTAAGATCTGATTAGGAATTTTTTTGATTATGGCCTGATATGTAATGAGCATTATGTATAGTTACAGTTTTCTGGTCCCGGGATGTTATTCTGTGATGAAAATGTCCTATTTGAAAGTAACTTATTATTCTCCGTATAGAGTTGATATGAACTGTCAATTTCTGAAACGACAGTCATTTGCGACCATTTACTCTTTCTTCAGGGCAAGAAAACTTCTGTCTTATCCATGTGAGCCTGATACCGGTACTGGGTGTTGTAGGAGAGCAAGTAAGATTTTTCCCTTTGATTATTGGATCTTATGTGTCATTCATTAGCTCCCCCATATTAGATTGTAGTTCTAGAGATCAAATTTAAGTATATTTAAAGAAGAATTTGCTTCATCCTGTTTTTAGTTGAATATGACTCTTTCTCCGGGTGTGTGTTTGTGTATGCATGCAGAAAACAAAGCCTACACAACATAGTGTGCGGGAGCTAAGAGCATTAGGCTTGACTCCTCATCTATTAGCATGTCGCTCCGCGCAGGTACCTATTCCCCCATTCTCATTTCTACATTCACACCAAGTGAGATCAGTATTAGGCCTGAGAATGTTTTCGTTAGTTCCCATTTGAGGTTTTCTTGGAAACCTCATAATGATGTACCTGACTCTCTCTTTGTAAAATATAATGTGGCAACCTCTTTTTATAATCCAACCCCCCTCCCCTGACTACAAAAAAAAAAAAAAAAAAAAAAAATTATTGTGGAGATGAATCATTGTTTTCCTGGTGACTGTATTGCAGCCTTTATTGGAAAATACGAAGCAGAAACTTTCACAATTTTGTCATGTTGCAGTAAGTTGTTGCTGAAGTTATTATATTGTGATTTTCTATTTCTGAAATTTTGAACCAAACTCAGTCTTAGTTTCTTTTTTGGTCTCTTACAGGCTGGTAATATTCTTAATATTCATGATGTTCCAAACATCTGGCATGTCCCTCTCTTACTTAGGGTGAGTTTAATAATAACTCTTTGCCTCCTTCGAGGACTAAATACTTCTTTTATGCTTTTACCTAAAATTATTTATTCTAAAGATTCTGTGACACACTGCTGTCAGAACCAAAATGCTCATCGGTCGATTCTTCAACAACTTAATTTACTAAGGTAAGCATTTATTGTTTAATTCATTTACATCTAAGTCTTAAAATTTTGATAATGGAGGGCTAGCCAGCATCAGCTTGTGGAAAATGGTCCACTGTCATGAGACCATGGCAATTTTTATATGTAGAATTCTGCTTGACTTGGATTCTTGAGGTTGATACATATGTTCACTGCTCTCTCTCTCGCTCTCTCTCTGATGATGATGATGGATTCTGTTTATGATGTTGGAACTTTATTGTCATATAGACCACAGGAAGCTTGATTGATTTAACTTACTGTGTTCAATTTGCTGTTTCAGCATTGCTACACCTCCTGATTTGAGAGATTGGACCAAGATGGCAGAGACTTATGATAATCTCACCAATTCTGTTAGTATTAGATTAGCGATGCTCGCTGGATCATTTTATCATTTTCCCCCCCTGATTCATGAGGATCTTCTGATATTCGTAGGTCAGGATTGCCATGGTGGGAAAGTATGTTGGCCTCACAGATTCATATCTGTCTGTAGTGAAGGTGTAATTTCTTTTCTTTTCCATTGGAGATGGGTTTTAACTCTGGGATTTATTATTAATTATCAATATATCAATTTACTTTATGAATTAGGTGATGTTGTGATTTACTGTGGCTCAGCTCTTTAGATGCTTGTTACATTACATTTTCTTTTATGAATCATCATGTACATGCTAGTTGCTTTTTGGATGGCTAGCTGGACCAGTGATTGGATTGATTCTTGTATGTCAAAATGTGGGGTTGTTTAGGTATCCTATCTGAGAGCAATTTGCTGTTTTAGAAAATGATCAATTTAGCTAGATTGTAAGAGACCCCTTTATCTCAAAACACAAAAAATGTTTTCAGATTGGTTACGGAACGACTCATAGCTGCCTATCCTTTTGAAAGCTTATTTCTTGCTTGCTGATTTGAAATTTGTAAAAAATATGACCCTCTATCGCTGAAATACAATTAGTCAATTATTACTCTAATTTTCTTCTCAGGCCCTTTTGCATGCTTGCATTGCATGTTCTCTAAAGCCAGAAATTGACTGGATTGCTGCTTCGGACCTTGAAGATGATAGTGCTAAACTGGTACTGATCTGCCTTCAGCTTTTATGCAGAATTTGGTTCACTTTCTTAAACTGGTCTTTTCTTAAGATTTTCCCTTCTCATACAGACACCAGAAGCACATGCTGCTGCGTGGGAGACTTTAAGGGTATGCTTCATGCTAAATTATGATCCTCTAGCCTGTCCCGTTCAGGGTCTGGGTTATTATGTCATGATACATAAGGTTGACCAATAAGGAATTGTTATGAGATTCCTCCCCACCCCACCCACCCTTCTTTTTGATGCTGGGACTCAAAAACTGCCAAATTTGTTGTAGTTTACCAAAGAAGATTTTGGTTTTTGGTTTTTATGGGATGTTTTAGCATTGAATCTCTACTCTTCATTTGCAGAATGCAGCTTGTGTCTTGGTTCCTGGCGGATTTGGTGATCGTGGTGTACGAGGTATGATCTTGGCTGCAAAATATGCCAGAGAAAACAATGTTCCTTATCTTGGGATATGTTTGGGGATGCAGATATCTGTGATTGAGTTTGCTAGAGCTGTAAGTAACATTCTTTCTCTAACATGTTTTCTTCTAATCGTAAGATCATATATCAGCTCTACTTAAACTATTTCTTTTAGGTTTTGGGTCTGGAAAGGGCAGACAGCACCGAGTTTGATGCACAAACACCCAATCCTGTTGTAATTTTCATGCCTGAGGTACAAACTTAGGGTGATATTGTCCTCTTCATTTATGAAATACATACGGCTACTACTGTAACGGTTGTCTTATATCTGTCCGTAGGGTTCAAGAACACATATGGGAAGCACAATGAGATTAGGATCGAGAAGAACACTTTTTCAAACTCCTGATTGCATTACTTCAAAACTGTATGTTCATGGTCCTTTAAGTTCAATTTTATTAAAAACATAAACGAACAGTTATTGCAAATTTGATTACCTGTTGCATTTATACAAAACAATGCATGTGCCATGTGTTCCCAACTCTTGCAGTCCAGAAGCACACATGGCACATGCTATTGAAGTCCGATACTTTCTTGCTTGGTTTTTGTGGAAGTCTTTAATGACATTCAGCCTTTACTAGATCACCTCTTAAGAATTCTGTATTTTGAAGAGTATTCTGCTTAGGATCCACTCTTTTACATGCTTAATATTTTTTATTGCTCTCAATTGCTAGGTACCATAACTCAAAGTATGTTGATGAACGGCATCGGCATAGATATGAGGTTAGTTGTAAGTTCAGTTCGAGTGGAAACATGATGTTACACAAGGTCACAAGCATATTGTATGTAGTTGACATGGTCTGATACTCTAATGCAGGTAAACCCAGATGTCATTGGAATTCTTGAAGAAGCTGGCCTAAAATTTGTAGGGAAGGATGACAGCGGAAGAAGAATGGAGGTGGGTTCTAATCTGGTCTGATGTTTGGCTGCATCGCTTACTTTAACTTGAGCATTTGTCAGAATTTAGTTCTTTATAGTTGCACAAATTCCTATTCTTTTATACACTGGAAAGTGTTTTCTTTGAAGACTGGCAATTTACGTGGTTGACGTTAGTGCACCGGTTCTTATATATTAAAAAAAAAAAAAAAAGTATGTGCACCGGTAAGTTTACTGATTTTCTTTGAAATGGTTTTAAATATTGAAGTTCTGGACTTTTCTCCTCTGCAGATTTTAGAGCTTCCAAGTCATCCATTCTATATAGGAGTGCAATTTCATCCAGAATTTAAATCAAGGCCTAGGAGGCCCTCAGCTCTTTTTCTAGGTATCATTCTTAGATGTCATATACTCAGTTACTCACATTTACCACTATTAACAAAAATAATTCATCAGGGAATTACAATGTACATTAGCTGTATCTCTAATATTTGAACTATAATCAAGATATAGAGGAGTTTGCATCATGGGCAATACACAATGCTGTTATATCTTAGAAATTTCCTTGTAATAGAAAATTTCTCTTAATTCATTGGATCTCTGCACTTGAGTTGACATCTTTGGCATTGCAATTATAGGTCTTATCTTGGCAGCAACAGGGCAGTTGGAAGCGTATCTTAGTGGGAATCAAAGCAATAGTTGACAGAATTGAGTCTCAGTGCATCTGTTCAAGGTATATTGAATGTGACAAGCCCCACATGGAACAAGAAGATCAATTGGCCTTCCGGTTGAGCTGTTTCTGTGTTGTGCCTCTTTCAGAATAGTTAGGAATGTTCACAAGAACTGTTGGCATAAAATACATAATTTGCTGAAAAGTGCCATTTTGAGGGTTAGCTATTAAGTTCTGCTATCGTATTGAACGGTCTGTCTCACTTGAGATAGTGTTGGTATATCGAAGTATAATATTACCAAGGATTAATATAATTATTTTCAATCGCATGGTCTTAACCGTTGTTTCTCTCGCTTTACACTGTAATCTCCTCTGCTTGAGTTTCTGGATTATGTGTTGTCAGGTTTCTTTTCGAGGCTTTTGACAACTCAAATGAATATACTAGGATACTAGTTGTCAAATGAAGCCAAGCGGATTTCTTCTTTAACAACAGCTAACAGTCAAGCCATCATGAGCCCTACATAATTTAGTCTCTCATGGATGGGATCAAAGTATTGGCATTCATTTTGGCCCCATGTTCCTAATCCTATTAGACAGAAAATTGCTCCAAAATTGCATAATGTGTCATTAACAAATACATTGTGAAAGCTTAGTCATAGAAGGGGGACCAATGAATCTGTTTATTGGAAGGGTAATAGTTTTCTGAACTCCGGTATCTACAAAGTGCCAGTGTCTCTTGCAACATACAATGAAACGTAAAAGCGCTTATATAGTACTAAAGAAATAAAACTAGAAGGGCGATAGAGATGAAAATGGAGTGAAAATATTGCACGAAAAGTTGTTTAGTTTGCGCCTCTATTTAACATGTCATTGTACCGTGTGTATGAACTTTGTCTTTGCAGCTTCATTTGCCGATAGAATTTGGCGATGAACTCATCTGCCTTTCTGTCAACTGCTTCGTCCTCATAATAATTAGCACATGAATAAGCAGCTGTACCATAGTCTTCTGATGATGTTATCCCCTGGTCAAGATCATCACCATCATCATCACGATCTTGATCAGAATTTGTAAGGATGCTCTTCCTTCCTTCATCATAATGATCAGAATGAGAGAGATGGTCGTCATCGTCGTGCAGTACTAGTGGGGGGTTAAGGCAAGGAATGTTGAAGCGCATGGAGGGTGGACGGTGCATTTTGAGATTGAAAAGGGGGGTCTTGTCGAAGGAGAACTCGCGTTCAAAGTAATGGATTTGTGGTCTTGATTTTGTTGATGCATTTGTGCCAAGGTGATTCTTAAGGAACTTGGGGACGACCCTCAGTTCCATCATGAGGCGGTGTTTGAAGACGCCGCCCTTTCTTGCCCATATAAATGCCATACGCAGCAGCTTCCATGCTCTCTGACCAACACGATCAGCATCACAAATTTTCTTTGCCAGCATTTTCACCAAATCGATCGATCTTCAACTCAGTTTGAATTTGTGTTAATAAATAAGACGAATGCTAGCTCACTGATCGAGAGGAACACAAATGCGCTTCAGTATGATCGAGCTTGGAGAGATAGATTTTCAGGTGGCTAGTGGTGATGGAGAGAGGAGGCAGCAGAAGTGCCTGTTTATATATGGACATTAATTGGAGAGAGAGTATGTCGATCATCTAACTTGTACGCGTTAAAGTGATGTTGCTTTTCTCAAAAAAAAAAAAAAAAGTGATGTTGCTTATCATTGAAATTAAAGAAAGAAAGAGAGCGAGAGAGAGAGAGGGTTTGGTGCGATGATGATGTGACTGATGGTGTGACTTGTGAGTACTACTCGTTGGGAACACGGCTGTACGCGGCTGGAAAGATATTACTAAACATTTGCTAATTTCCAACCAATTACCCAACTGAAATTAAATCCAAATATATATCTACACCCCTTGTTTTTGTTTTGTTTAGGATTCTTAGTGTATCTCTCTGTATGAAAACATGCTGCTGCAACATGAATAATGTCTTTTTGCCTGCAGCCTTTGAAATCGAGTCTCAGAAACAAACAAATTAAGCATTAGTTTTGATTTAAAATAATTGAGATTGATTGAAACTGATGGAGATAGTGTGGTAAGTACCATGTGATGTCGTTGCAGTTGTAGCCTGCTAGCTGCTTGCACAAGCCATAAGGAAGCAGGCTAGCTGTAAATCTCTAAGTTGTATAATGAATAGCTTGCTAGCTTGGCCGCAACTTACTTTATTGGTGGAACAGGAAAAGTTAAGAGCTATTGCTATAAGAGCTATTGCTATAAGAGCAAGTTCACCTGTAGTCAAGAAAAGTCGAGGTTGAAAAGTCGAGGCGTCGACCAGTCAAGTTACTGTTTGCTTCCACTGGACATAGGTTTCCACCCGTTTTTTTTTCTTGACCAGTCAAGACTGTTCATATATATATTGGTTATTAATTGTTTGCCGTTGGATCTTCTGCTTAATTGAAATGGACTGCTGGGATTTCATGACCGTTACCCACCTCTTTCATGCTTGTAGGGTGGAGTGATGATGTCAGCCATGTTATGGCTTGGGCTGAGCTGGCAGCCCCTCAAACCCAGTTAAAAATTAGTCATGCTGTTGCCTTTTTTTTCGGCCTCAGTCAATAAAAGCCAACAATTGGCTGGGCAAGCTTCAACCGGTGAAAGACCCTTTTTCCTTGTGGCCGGACCACATCAGTTTTCCTTGCTGGAGCCCGGGCAAACCAACACCGGTGGACTTGCTCTAAGCCTATAACTCCATAAACTTTATTTGATAACTTATAGTATAAGCTATATACTTTGTAATTAATAACGTATAAATCCAAATGTCCGATCCAACTCTAGGATGATTTCCTGGTGGTGGGCATGGAGACTAATTTCCAAAATTGGCGCACCATTCGACTGATGAAGCGCTGCCGTTCGAACTGTCCATATACAACATCTTCGTGGTTTGCAATCCGCATAATCGTCGAAACTTACCTAGATCTAGGTGTACATTCGCATATGAATAGCACTCAAACGTAGGTCCGAATAATTTACTAACGAAAACTATTTATTCTTAAAAGCGAGACCAGCTAGCTGGCTAGGTTGGAAATTAATTTATTGTATTATTTGAATATCTTTAGGTATGAAATGAAGGGAAATGAAGGCCAGCTAAGCTAGCTAGTTTGAAAAGAACAAGTCAATGTTCACCAACATAAACTATGTACAATCAATCCACGCGGGCACACAATATATGAAATATTACAAATGCAGAGCACTTGCTAAATCTACTTCCAGGAAGGTTCCCTGAAATTGATCTCATGGCATGGAAGCCCCGTTGCCCCACTCACTGTACCAGAAATTCATACAATTATTTCCCAGAAAAGTGATAAAGCTACCTGCAGCCTTTCCCAAAGACTTTGTAGAATCTTATCAAGTAAACGTCTACCGAGAAGCATTTCAACATCAAAAGGAAGATAATCCGAAGCTCGCTCGATGACCCTCGACCGATCAGTACTGTTGTTCATATACGTGTCGTGTGAGCCAGACTGGTTAATTAATCAAGAGGTCGGTATGCGATCCAGATCACCTGGTCAGCAACTAATCAGGGATCATTTGCACACTTACCGTCCGATTGAAATCAGACGGTCAAATCGGAACTGGGTCAGTATGTTGTTTCATGGAAAGTCCTACTAATTATAAGTTTATAAACGTTTGGCGGGGACCTTTACAGCTCTACTAATCATTAGGTCCAACATCGATCAATTTCTAATTGTTATGTGAATCTATATTACTAACACGCCATGCATTAATTCTTCACTCAAAACTTGTTTAATTGCCCGTCTCCTTGGGCGCCTCACGGTTAATTCCTTGTGGCCTAAAGTCATCTAATTAGGCCGTGAATGTGTCAAAGCTTGGTGCTTCGTTTTGTTCATAGTTTGTTAATGGTTTCTTAATTTTAGCGTATGCTTTATGGTTTTCAATGGCCCATTCCAAAAAGTTAGGCCGATGATTAATCTCTCTGATGCAAAAACTAATATTTGTTGTAGAATGAGAGTATTTGAGAGAGGACTTGTGTGTTTCTTCATTGATAATAGAGATTTTTATATAGAGGGGTAAGGTGGTGTTTGTTACATGGGATTGGACATCCTTATCTGGTCTAATCCCAGTTATCCCATATTTGGCAGCAAGGAGGACAATTTGTAATGAGACTCCACAGTCCCAACAGCAGACTCAACACCTTCTACCATAAACCCACCAAAAACCATGGGATTGTGCAAGCCTCCTTCTACTCCACTATTCATCATTCTCTCTCTCTCTCTCTCTCTCTCTCTCTCTCTCTCTCTCTCCCCCCCCCCCAATTTCATTTCGGATCAGTCACTGGGCAAATCGCAGTCTCCATCTGCCAGTCCAACCCCCAATTTTCTAGGTTCGAAATCATCTGCGGGTTGGTGATTTACAGACTCTACAAGTTGATCTTCTCCAACGGTGACGACGTCTTGGGTGTCGAGACCTCTGATTCTACTGCTCTATTCGCCATCGCTGACAGGCTCGCTAAGCTCTATGATGGCGACAAGGTCTCCGTTGGCCTCCGGATCCCCGACACCGATACCGCTTCCCCTAAGCAAATCGATTTGGTTCTCAAAGGGTAATCCAAATTCTTCTTTTCTTTTTCAATTTGGGCCAATTCACTAATATCTATTATCTACTATAACAATTAAGGGAGGCAGTGGTGATAGCCGTCAAGAACTTGTCAGGATTCATCTCCGTTAAGCCCGGTGGCAGTTGGGGTTTTTGAGAGCATCACTAAGCACAAAGCAGACCAGCATCCTGATACTGTCAGTCACTCCAACTCTTCACTCTTCACTCTTCTCTCTGCTACCATGCTAATTATCAACTATCTTGACTAATTGTATTTCTACTTGCATATTCAGACCAAGACCAAGACAAAGATGAAGATGAAGCTCAGATTCAGACCAAATCTGAGATGATTGCTATCCTGGGGAAGGGTTTTGATGGAGTCGGAGAGTCTTTCTTCGCTTCCGGAGTGGAACTTCACCAAGATTTTGAGGAACTTCACAGGAACGCTTATCTGGAGATGATTAAACTCTCGAAGAAGTTTGCAGCATTGAAGAGGAAGTATCAATGATAGTCCTGTCATCACCAAACATGAGTCAAGTGCTAGAATAGCATAAGCCCTGCTAGAGGAGTCCTGGACTCTTATAGAAATTAAGGTGGGCAATGACAGTCCTGTGTAACAAACGCGTCCTAAGAGTATAAAGATTATATAATATTACAAGTAATTTTATTTTGAAAAACGATAAGAAATCTATGATTAAATCTACTCTCCCTATTACATAAGAAAACATATTTTTGTTTGGACTAGTCACACCCAAAACTAGGTTAACTGTAACATTTCCCCAGTGACATGTCATGTCACGTCAATGACGTTTTTTAAGTTGCCTCATTACAAACCATGTTAAGTAACAAAAATCATTTGCGACAAAAATAACCTTGGTCGAAGAGGAAAATTAAAGAGTACAAGATGCCTCACATTTCGAGAATACCCTGTAGGCATCAAATTTCCCCCTGATGCCAACGTCTCCCTTTGATTTTCGTTAGATCGTGGGGAGCTTGGATACTTTTCGTAGACTAATACTATGCACATTTTCCTCGAAATGTGGTCTAGATAATGATTTAGTAAATAAATCTACCACATTATCCTCAGATCGAACTTGATTCACTTCGATATTGAGGAGGACTTACTGTTGCTGATTATAGAAGAACTTTGGCGATATATGTTTGGTGTTGTTGCCTTTGATGAAACCTTGCTTCATTTTGTTCAATGCAAGCGACACTATTCTCATTTATGCATGTAGGTTCATCTGTGGTCGACTTCAAACCACATGTACTTTGAATATGAGTAATTATGAATTTAAGACATACGCATTCACGAACTGTTTAGTGAAGAGTAATAATCTATGCATGATTCAAAGAAATAGCGATGAGAGTTTGTTGATTACACGCATTTATATGCATGTAATTGTGTCTAAAACACTAGAATTAAGATAATCCTCAAGTCAATTATTATGTAATTAATCCATTTTAATTTATCTTGTAGTAAATAAGCAGAGTTGTGAATTTCAGAAGAAGTGGCGCGAAATTGGAGCAAATTGGAATTTTCTGACAAAACGATAAAATAGTTGATGTCGGTCAATTATGGTCAGCGCTAACAAGAGAGCGGAACTTCACTGGTCATGATGTTGTGTGCGGAAGTTTTAATTGAAGAAAATGAGGTTGGATTAATTAATCAGTGATTTAATTAATTAATCAAACCATTTGATTAATTAATCAAACTCACTTTCAGTCATCACGTGCAGCATGCCACTAGTAATTTAAACAACAGTTGTTTAATTAGCTTTAGGCAATTCAAGGCCAACACGTGGCAATTATCCATGTTTCTTTCATTCACAACCTGATCCCTTTATTTTCATTTTTCCACCGCACAAACCCATGGCCTTCAGATCCTTTTCCATTTCTTTTTGTTTTGTTTTGTTTTTTTTTTTTTTTTTTTGGGACCAAAACGACGGCGTCCATCCCCTTATCCTCTCTCTTCGAGCACACACTGCCGATATATATATTCGAGAGAATTTTAAGAACAGTACATGAACTTAAGGCCACTCCGAATTTTAGTGCCTAACGTTTATATAACTCAAAATAAGTACATGAACTTTTAATCCCGACCCAGTTTTCATACATGTCGTCACTAACACCGTTAACATCTATGCCACGTGGCATATTAATAAGGCATAGGTGTTAACGGTGTTAGTGACGGCATGTATGAAAACTGGGTCGGGATTAAAAGTTCATGTACTTATTTTGGGTTATATAAACGTTGGGCACCAAAATTCGGAGTGGTCTTAAGTTCATGTACTGTTCTTGATAATTTCCCTATATATTCTGCTCTTTATCTCATTATCACAGACATAACCTACCTCTTACAACAGCCGCACCTATCCCCTTTTCTCTCTAAACCAACCACCCATATTCATCTCTTCCTCTAACACCGAACCACCCACCTCCAACCCATTTTCTATATTTTTTTTCACTATTCCACCACAAAGCTTCATCAATTCCACAAGATTCAAAGAGGAGCCCAAGCATCAAATCTTCATCAAATCAAATTTGGGTAAAAGTGGGGGTCATAAATCAAGGCTAGCCATAATTGCTCTATAGCAATTTGTGGCTTGTTCTTGTTACTCTCTACTTCTCTTCACTTTTTTCTCTCTTTCAATTATGTATTTTGATGTTAGTTTGGTGATGGGTAGTGAGTAGTTTTGTTGTTGGGGGCTAGGGTTGTGTGCCCTAGTCCAAATCTTGTGTAAAAGATGCTTATTTTAATGTAATGATGCAATTTTCATATGATGGAGGCTTATATCTATTTTTGTTTGGTTAAAATGCATGTCTAGGAGTCTAGTCAACTCTAGGGTGTGTATTTTGAGCATGTCTAGGACGGAGTTAGAGGCTTGACCCCCTCTAATTCCTAAGCTAGAAACCTTCAATTTCGTATTCGAGGGGTTATAAGCATGGTGATTTACACCCGTTGTGTGAATGCGCGGGCGGGTCGCTTAGTAGTCTAATTCTTCAATCTTTAGGCCTCTTGATGTGAATTAGAGACCCTTGAACCGGCTCTAATTCATGCCAAGTGAGTTCCTACGACCCTTGAACCGGAGTAGGAATACCATGAAAGGGAATTTCGGTCCTTGAGAGTTGAATCGCCTTGGATACGACTACCGCCAAAGTAGGAAATTTGCATCTACATTAAATTAGTTTCCGACACATGAGATTTGGGTGAAGGAACCTCCCTAGCACCCGACATTCCCATTATATTGTTCACACTTTTCTAGTTTAATTTCCTTGCATTTTTATTAATCGCTTTACATTTTATTACTTTTTGTTAAGTTCAAATCCATTCTCAAATATTAAATCCATCGACTCATTTGTGTATACCCATCTTGAGGCTACAAGTTAGTGGCTTTGAATAGGCTTGGTGTGAGCTAAGCCGAGCATTGCCAAGGCTTGATGCCTTGATTGTTTATAGTCTTATTTTACTTTTTATTTTTCTTGTGTGCTTTTAGTATCCTACCGCCAATTATCTTGGTTAGGTCCAACACCTAATCTCCGAGGTACGATAAACTAAGGTCCAATTACTTCCCTTACTTGACAACGATTCGTACGCTTGCGAAGAGTTTATGAACCAAGTCATTTGTTTAATAGACCTCCAAGATATTGCGGTGTTTACCATGGTAAATACATAACCAATTTGGGAACGACCTTTGTGCAGGTCACAGAGATACCTGACATCAACAAAACCTATCAAAGCATCACTAGGATTTTGATGGAGGGAGGCAGTGGTGGCGACACATATGTTGGCAGTGGCGGGGCCATATTTGCTAGTATTGGCGCTGACGAATCTGCTAGCAGTAAGTGTCCTTCGCCTGGCGATCGCAATGATTCTATTTGTGAAGTCCAATTCCATAACATAACAATCAGAATCTATTTTCTTTCTATAGGGATAAAATAGGCCCATATCTATCGCACCTCTTACACATCGAAATATGTTCTTTATGCTAGTCCAATGGTGACGTGTTGGCACAAAGTTAGATCTAACTAACAAGTTCACATTGAATGAGATATCTGGTCTTGTGCATTGTGCTAAGTACAATAATGCACCTATTGCACTTAGGTAGGGCACTTCGGGCTCTGGCACATCTTCGTCATCTTCTTTTGGATGCAATGGATCATTTTCGAGATCAAGACTTCAAACTATCATAGGAGTGTTACTAGGCTTGGTTTTATGTTCATTAAAGTGCCTGGGCATCTTTTCTATGTAGGTCGATTATGAACTAAAATTTCATCGACACGGTGCTCGAGTTCTATTCGGAGGCAAAACTGTGTTTTCCCAATATCTTTGATCACGAATTCGGATTTCAAGTACTCTGCAATTTCCTTAACTTTGCTAGAGTTTCAATTAGGTTCATTTCATCGACATATACCGCAACAATAGCGAACCCAAAACTTGTCATCTTAATGAAAACGCAGAGAGAGAGGGAACCCAGAAAACTCCAAATCGGTGCCAAACCTTCTCGGCCTCGCCGGCGCCTATTCCAGCCACCTTTGGCAGTAAAATCAGTCTCATCTGAATCGCCTTATCTTCCTCTTCCTCTCTGTGGCGGAGGCACAAGACAATTTTGGTGGTCGAAGGTGCAACAAGTAAAAATTCCGGCTGACCTGTTTTGGAATTTCCAGTCAATTCTCGATTTTTCAGCCACCTCCGGCTGCGCCACAACCCACATCTTGAAGCTCTCTTCTTTGTGGTTCAAACCACCCAGCTACCAGCTCCAATTCCATCAGAGGAAGGAAAACCGAAGATCGGAAGAAAAACTAGGGATTTCAAGTTTTTTAGGTAAATTTTGGCTTGTATACTTGAAATTGATCAATGTTGTAGTTGAGAAAATTGTTGAAGATGTTGTAAGGAACATTTTGATGTAGGTCTGGTGACCCAATTTTGGGTTAGAGGTGGCGGCGCGTGGGGGCGTGTCCAGCCACTTCAGACTTTCTGTTTTGGTTCGTTAGGTAGAGCGTAACTTTACGGACATGTTGATATGAACTTTGTATCAATTGGTCCACGTTTTGAAAATGATCGGAATTTCTGAAGTTTTAAAAATTCAGGTTTCGATTTGGGAAGATCCGACCGATAAATCGACCCCAATTTTCGATAGGTTGTTATAGTTATCGAATCGACTTAACCTATGAAGTTTGAGCTCGTTCCGATATGATTTCGAGCTTTTGAAAAATTCTCATTTTAGGGTTTCGATTATTATTATCGTCAAGTTAGTTTCGATTCTTGAGAAATAGTTATTTATAATATCAATTTGTTCAAGATGACGTGTAGATCGAGTTCGAGGAAGAAATTGTTGGACGGCCATCGTAGCTGCAAATCAGTGAGTGGACATTTGATTTTAAAATAAATTATGCATGCAGTACTACTTTCGAGCATTTATTTATTATGAGATTTAATTTATGATTTGAATCATTGAGATTTCTGAGATTTGTAAAATGATTTTGAGATAATATTTACTGTATGATTTGAGATATTTCCTAATCGATTTATTTTGAGATATCATTAATTCATTATATTTTCAGTTTTCAATACCAGAGATTTGTTAAAAGTATTTCCACGAATCCTATTGCATGCGTAGTTTTAAGAGAATAAATTTGGGAAAGCATCAAATATTTGTTTTACTTTATTTACAATTACTTATTTTCCTTCACTCACTCTAACAATTTTTAAATACTTTTCCCTGGGCTTTTTGGTTTCTTGTGCCCAGTCTGCGGGCTAGTTGAGGTCGAGTGTTTGTAGGTGTCGAGACATAGTGTCCGCCAGCTTCATCATCGTTGTAGGTTATTGTTTAACCTACGCATGTATATATCGGTTTTATATTCGTCGAATTGATCTAATCATCAAACTGTTTAATTATGTTTTTAAGAGATGTACTTGAAATGTAAAAGTAGTCGGTGTGATGATGATTTAAGTTCGTTTTCCAGGTTTGTTTATTTGGATAGTCCATTTTTAGGAGAAGTTCTGCCAAATTTTTGGTAGAATTTTTTCTAAGATGTGCCCCGCAGGACCATTTTAGATTTCAAGGTGAAATCCAGAGCAGCACCTGTCACAAACGAACACTTTTTTTTTAAATAATTTTTTATTTTATTTTTTCTTGTCAAACAATGCATATGGAGTTGTGGACTTCATAAGAACATCCTTCCCGCTAATGACTACATATCTAGGAATCAAGTAACTAGTAAATATTTGGTAATAAGCCTAACAGTAAAGAACTCTGAGCTCAAAATCAAATTAACTATACTTAAATATAAGTATAAAAAAACTATAGGATTAAGTGGTGTTACTTCAGTGGTTAAAACAACCACTACCTAAGATCGAGGTCATGAGTTCGAGTCACCATGGGGGTAGGAGTGAAATCCTTAAATCCTCTTTTGATAAGAAAAAAAAAAGTATAAAAAAACTATAGTAAGGTGGACAATATCCTAATTAAATTAGGAATCTTTAGCATGACTTCAAGAATTATCTTAAAAACAAACCCTGAAACAAAAGAAATTTATTAGAAAAAACTTATTTCATGAAAATATATCAGCAAAAAGAGATTATAATCCCCTAATGCAAGTATAAAACGATGGCGGTGTTTGCAGGTTGGCAGCAGGGATGAGAACGATCTGCTAGCCATTTTGCCTGGGTCTGGGCCTAGGTCTGATGGGTTCAATCGCCAATGGGCCCATTTTAGTAGGCCGGTTCCCTTCTGAATTGGGCTAGGGTGGAGGGTGCTTTGACAGGACCCGCCCTGAATTTCACCTTGAAATCCAAAGTAGCCATGCGGGGCCCACCTTAGAAGAAATTCTACCAAAAATTTGGCGGAACTCCCTCTAAAAGTGGACTACCCAAAACCTGTAGAAAAACATTTACACTTCTAAAATAATCCACCCTTAATCTTCTGGAGCCACCATGCTCCCCAAAACACAACATCTCCCAAATCACAAAACAATTCTGAACTTAAAAATATTAATCTCATAGGTTACCAAATCAATCTAATGTACAGGCGTACAAGAGAATAAAATACAAGATAAAGGACCGAGACTTTTATAATGCGGAAGCTATGACAGCTATGCCTCAACCCCATCTACGCTCGACCTCAAGCTAAATTGGCCTGCAAACTGGGCATTTGAAACCGAAGGGCCCAGGGGAAATCATTTAAAAACCGTTAGAGTGAGTGGACGAAAATAAGTAATTTCGAATGTATAAGTAAAACTTAATGCTTTCCCAAGTTATTCTCTAAAAACTCGCATGCAGTAACAATCTTGGAAATACTCTTAATCATCATCTTTACTGCAATCTTAATCACGTAAAATAGAACATCTTGCAATCTCTTAAAATCTCAAATCCCTCATATAAGTAATCATATTTCAAATATCTTGTTAACAAAACCGACCTGCAACGAGATTTCACAACGTTTCCAACTCAATCCTTCTCTTTTTATTTTTTTGAAATATCCTTTTTAGAAAACCTCGTTTGATGACTAGAAAAGACTGCTGTCTAGTCATCTCATGCCATCTGAAGGGGACTGTCGCCCAGATGACGTATTGGAAGTGACTGCCAACCGGATTTAGCAGGCGGTGGTTAGAAGGAACTGCCGACTAACCACAGGTAGTTAGAAGGGACTGCCGACCAACTACCTCATGTCATCTGGAAGGGACTGCCAACCAGGTGACGCATCGGAAGGGACTGCTAACCGAGATGTAGTCTGGAAGGGACTGCCAACCAGATTATTACCTAGAAGGGACTGCCAACTAGGTAATATACGCATGCGCCAAAGATAGTCTCCTAGATAAACTGGAAACAACCTCCTCCAATTACTTGCTTTCGGAAAGAACTCGATATTACTTCAATAAATCATTAATAATTCACAAAAAGCATTGCTCAGGATTATCTCTCTAACTCAAACCTCAATATCTTAATAAATCCTCAAAAGCATTAATCAAATACTCGGTAAATCAATAAATGCTTCCGGAAAGAAATCTCAACCTAACTTCAAAGCTTATAGGTGTGGAGCTCAAAACTCAAGAAATCTCAATAATTCAATCATTCTCAAATATTCGATGAAACATTCGTACTCGTAAATCCTCATATAAACTGCTATTCGAAATCAATAATTCTCAGAATATTTTCTTAATTAGTCACTTCCCGAAAATCATTTCCTAACTCAATAACTCATAAATAAATAGCTTAAAAATCTACTGAAAGCCTTTGGGAAGGAAATCCACTAAAATCCCGTAACTCATAGAGCATAATAAATCTCAAGAAATTAAGCTAAGAAAATCATAACACTCAATAATTCAAATAATAAATTAAACCTCAGTTAGAAAATAATAATATACTGCATGCACATTTAATTTAAAATAAATGTCCACTCACTGTACTATTTAGGCGACCACGCTACCAATTTCCTACGTCGAGCAGTAGCTCGGCACGTCGCCCTGTATATAATTATAATTCGTGAATAACAATCCGGAAATTAAATACAATTCCCACATCAAATCCTCATAAATTAACATTTCTATTTCTTCTCTGATTAAACCAAGACTTATCATTTGCACCAATTCTTTAATTGAAGATTTCTAGGGCAAAACTGAGAGAAATTCGATAGTGGAATTATCATAAATCAATAGTCAAACTATTGAACTTCGGAAATTCTGATTAATATCCAAACCTCCTCCAATTTGCACCAAACACCTATCCATAAATTCGTAACAATATATACTACTAAATATACCAAAACAACTTACCAGGAACGGCTGGACACGCCCTCACGCGCCGCCACAAGCGGCTGGGCCTGGGCCCCACGCGCCACCGGTCAACAACAATATCTGGCTACCAAATTTTACTAGCATCATCAACTTAACATTTCTAACAACTTTCTCAACTGTGACAAAGTCAGAAAATGAGTAGAAGTACCTCAACAATTAAGGAGAAGTTTGAACCTGATTTGTGAATAGTGACCCCAAACTTCAAACCGTCGATTCTTCCTCCACGCTTCAAATCGCTGCAAAATACTTGGGGAGCATCATCTATGTCTCAAGGCGCTCCCAAGGACTAAGGTTTGTCGTCTGTGGTGGCCGGAATAGGGAGAAACCGGCGTTGACCTCAATCTGCTACAGTGATCGTCCTTTTCTTCTCGTTGCTACACCTTCCACAGTTTAAATTAAGCTACCAAACGGACCTAGAAATGAAGATAAGGAAGAGAGCTTTCCAATGACATCTTAAACGTCAAAATCCGTCGCCGGCTGAAGGAGTTATGGCCGGAAAATGGTGAAGAGGTCGGAGAAGAAGAGAGAATCGGGGAGAGAGAAAGGAGAGAGCTCGGTAAGTTTCCGAAAATGGAAACTTACCACAGTAACTCGACTATTTATAGATAAATTATCATGAACAATAATTTTCATTTTTCGCTTATAACTTTCGCATACGAATTCCGATTTTTACGTACCATATATGTACGCGCTCGGTTTAACGTCCTCTACAACTTTCAGGAAGGAAATTTTCTCAAATTTTGACCCGAACAAAAAGTCAACTTTTAGGGCCCTCTAAAAGATCGAAATGGAATCAAAAGTAAATGTGAATGTCGTTTACCGATCGAAAGACTAGTAAACTGATAAATTTTGGTTCGGGACGTTACACCCTTATCTATTACTTAGTGCTTGCTGTGGGCCTGGCGCAAGAGTTTGACCTCCTTGGGCGGTGTTGGACCTTTAAGGTCTCTAAAGTGCTAGTCTTAATTTGGATCATGGTTATATAGAATTGGTAATTATTTCGAGTTGGGCTGGAGAAAGCGGCTTATAGATGAGGAATTGACTCATATTTGTTTGCTGAGAAGTAACTTTCTTTTTGTACCATAATTGTGTGCCTGGCAGATGGAAGACTAGAAGATGGTTTTTCCTCAGAAGACACGGAGTTGTTCTTTGTTTATGGGTTCGCTTTACAAAGCGGGCTCAAATTGACTTGTAATGAGTTTACATTACTTAGACAGGAGTTTGGTCGTTACCTCTCCATTTTTCTGTCTTTAAGTGTATATTAGACTCTAGCTATTTGGATGGTCATCTAATGCAATGAACCTATATTTTCAAAAAATAAATAAAAAAGAAGTATAAAGCGAACATATATACAAACAGGCAACAAGCATACGTGTATTATATTTTGAGAATGTAGATCGAAGACTTCTCAAGAAGAAGTTTCAAACTTCCTCAGAACCAAATCCTAAGAACAGGGAGGATGGTGTTAGTGTGAGTCATCATTCCCTATTAGGAATAGACTACAAGGGAATATATTGTTGCAACTACTTACCTTGTATATGTTGTGTAGTACAGTAGTACACAATAGTTGTAGTACGATTGTAATTTGTTTATATACACCACAGAATGGGTGTAATTATATATTAGAAAAATTCATTCTCTCAATCGTGTCTTATTTGACTTGGTATTAGAGCAAAGATCCGAAAAGGACTTTGTCTCTTTCTTTCAGTTTTTTCTCAATCTGAGGAAAACAATTGGGTTAAAAGCCAATATTTTGGTCAGGCCCTGAAACGACGTCGTTCAGACGTCCTCTTCATCTTGTTCGCTCGCCCGGCTTCGTCTTCAGTCAAAGACAGATCGATCCGTCCTAGGTCGGTCCGTCTCAGATCGCTAGCGCTCTTCTCCCAGATCTTCAGTCCAAACCGGCCTCGTCTTGTGTTCCAGACCGCCTTCGTTTGCCTCCGACACCAGATCAATCTTCGTCCGCCTTCGTCTGCCTCCGACACCAGATCGATCTTCGTTCGCCTTCGTTTGCCTCAGATCTTCGAATCCCTTCAGTCGACGTCCACGATTGTGACCTCGACTCAGTCCGGCGTCGTCCGGTCGTCCCTCTCCCTCGGTCAGGCCAGCTAAACTCGATAACCGGTCAACTCAGTAACCCGGTCCACTCGGTAACCCAGTCAACTCGGTAACTCGGTCAACTCGACCAACTCTGTCAATCCCAACAGTTTTCAAAAAAAAAAACATATATATATCGCTGCAATTGTTGGAATATCCTTTTTTTTTTTCCGCTGCATACTCTGTGTTTTTGCTACTTTATTGTTGTGATGGGTGGTGATCAAAGTGAAGGTCAGGGTTCTAAGGCCAATGAGGTTCAGAAAGTTGAGGTCTCTGTTAAGAGCTCAGAAGGTGGTTCTTTTGGAGGTACCAAACTCACTGGTACCAATTTCCGAACATGGAAGAAGATTATGTCCGTTTATCTTCGTGGGATACACAAGATGGGACATGTGATAGGAACAATCAAGGTTCCTAGTGAAGATGACATTGAGGCCTATGCTAAGTGGGAAGATGATGATGGGTTTGTAATGTCCATTTTATTTAGAGCCATGACTGATGATGTGCTACAGATGGTAGAGGAATGTGAAACTGCTGAGGCAATATGGAAGACGTTGGGAGATCTCTATACGAATGAGTCTGATTTTATACAGGTTCATGAACTAATGTGCAAAGCTGCAAGAATGCAACAGAATGGGCAACCAGTGTCAGTGTTTTTCACCAAGCTGAAGAATGTATGGGCTGAAATTGATCAGAAGCGTCCTTGCAAGATCAAGAATCAGGAAGATCTTGTGTGGTACTAGAAGGAGAAGGAGCTAGAAAGGGTTCATGTCTTCCTGAGAGGGCTTGATGAGAAGTATAGCAGTGCCAAGGGGGAATTGCTCAGAATGACAAACCCTCCTAGTTTGAACACAGCTTTTACATACATCCGCAAGGATGAGTCTCAGCAGGAAAGTGTCAAACATGCACAGGTTGAAGTATCTAGCCTAGCCATTCAGGCCAAGTCACCTGCACCTTTCCTTCAGCAACAGAGTTCAGCCCCACTTCATCAGCAAGGTTTCCCACAAGGCTTCACCAACCTTCCTCGTCCTCAATGCTCTTATTGCAACGATCTTGGGCATGTTCGGGAGACTTGTTGGAAGTTGAACCCACACCTTGAACCTAAAAAGCAAGGTTATCGCCTTAAGGGAAAAGCAGTTGCGGTTCACTTGGTCCAAGAACCGGATTTCTATGGAGTGGCTGGCCAAGATCATCATACAGCAGGTGGAGCTACCCCTACAGCCTCTATAGCTGGTCGAGGTAAAATTGGTATGGCTTTACAGATTTCTAACTTTGTTGGTTCTGATACATGGATTATTGATTCTGGTGCCTCCGATCATATGACTTATGACAAATCATATTTTACTGAATTGTCTTCCCCATCAGTGTCCTATGTCACCAATGCCAATGGTGAGGCTTTTCTTGTGTTAGGGTCAGGGTCAGTGCGTATTACTCCCACTTTAGAACTTCATAATGTGTTATATGTGCCTGACTTATCTCATCACTTGATATCTGTCCCACAATTGAACACTGAGTCTAAATGCTCTGTAACCTTTTATCCTATGTATGTGCTTTTTTAGGATCTTCTCACCAGGGAGATAGTCGGTCGGGGGTATCTGAGGGGCAGGTTGTTCCATCTGGATCAAACATACGCAGGAGAGAAACCAAGAGCACAGTCCCGAGCCGCTTTGACTTCGACTTCTGATAAGCTAAGTGAGATTTGGTTGTGGCATCGCCGTTTAGGGCATCCATCTTTTAGTCTTATGAAGGAAACCATGCCTACTCTGTTTATTGGTGTGGATGAGTCAGTTTTACATTGTGAAACATGTGTTTTGGCCAAGAGTCATCGTGCTACTTATTCTCATAGTATTTCTAATAAAAGTGTTATTCCTTTTGAGTTGATTCATTCTGATGTTTGGGGACCTTCTAGAGAGCCTACTGTATCAGGTATGCGATATTTTGTGTTGTTTATTGATGATTGTACAAGATTGTCATGGGTTGCTCTTCTTAAAACCAAAGATGAAGTCTTAACCTTTCGTAATCTTGTTCAAACACAATATCATAGCACCATTAAAGTCCTTCGTTCTGACAATGAGGGGGGGGGGGGGGGGAGTATGTTAATTATGTGTTCCAAGAGTTTTCTAAAATCCATGGGATTGTTCACCAAACCACGTGTCCACAAACACCAGAACAGAATGGAGTGTCCGAACGGAAAAACCGTCATTTACTTGATATGGCTCGTGCCCTTCTTTTTAGTGCTCATATGCCTAAGTATCTTTGGGGCGATGCTATACATGCTTCCTCTCATCTTATCAATCGTCTTCCATCCAGTGTCCTTCAGGGTAAAATTCCATTTGAGGTTCTTGTCTCTCATGTCTCTTTACCATCCTTTCACAATCTTCCAGCTCGTGTTTTTGGTTGTGTTGCCTTTGTCCATGTACCAAAAAATCAGAGGTCTAAGTTGGATGCCCGGGCCCTTAAGTGTGTGTTTGTTGGCTACGGAGGTCATCAGAAGGGGTACAAGTGCTATCATCCACCCACCAGAATGTATTATGTCACTATGGATGTTACTTTCTTTGAAGACATGAGTTATTTCTCCTCTTCAGATATAGCTCTTCAGGGGGAGAATTCATATTTTGAAGAGCTATATCATGGAGAGGGGGAGGAATCAGAGGGAGAAGGAGCAGCAACACAGGCAGGAGGTATTTTGACGGATCCGGTTGAAACTATTAGCTCGCCGCTTCCAGCAGCAGAAGCACCAGTTCCCATCACTCAGAATGAGGTTGAAGACACAACTGCCCCTCCTGCCATCGCTTCTACCCCTGACACACATCTTCCTGGTACTGAAGATCACCCATTTGAGGTATGTCCATCCACTGATACTAGTAGTAGTGAGTCTAATGTTGAGCAATATGTGTTACCACATAGGACCACTCGAGGTCAATCAGCCAAAAGATATGAACCTACTCTTACTGCCAAATCAACATATCCAGTAGCCAACTATATGTCCACTAGGTTGTCTAAGTCATATGAATCATTTGTGAATCAAATATCTGCTGTATCAGTACCTAACAAAGTGCAGGATGCGTTGGGGGATCCAAAGTGGAGGAAGGCTATGGATGAAGAGATGGAGGCGTTGCAGAAGAACAGTACTTGGCAACTTGTGCCTCCACCACAAGGCAAGAAGGCTGTAGGCTGTCGTTGGGTGTTTACTGTGAAGCATAATGCAGATGGATCAGTGAATCGATACAAAGCACGTCTTGTAGCAAAGGGATTTACTCAGACGTATGGTATATACTATGATGAAACTTTTACTCATGTTGCCAAGATGAATACTATTCTGGTTCTGCTCTCGTTCGCTGCTAGTTTAAACTGGTCACTTCGACAGTTTGATGCCAAGAATGCATTTCTTCATGGAGAGTTACCCGAGGAAGTATGCATGAGCCTCCCACCAGGGTATGTAGTTGCTTATCCTGGTGAGTTTGTATGCAAATTGAGAAAGTCTCTGTATGGTCTCAAACAGTCACCTCGTGCTTAGTTTGGAAGATTTGCACAGTTCATGCGGAAGGTTGGTTACAGGCAGAGCAACTCAGACCATACATTGTTTCTCAAGCATCAACAGGGGAAGGTAACAGCTCTAATTATCTATGTGCATGATATGGTAATCACTGGTAATGACACTGTTGAGATGGATAGACTGCAGAGACAGCTAGCCTCTGAGTTTGAGATGAAGGACTTGGGAGAGCTTAAGTACTTCTTAGGAATTGAGGTAGCCAGGGGGAGAGAAAGAATCTATCTGTGCCAAAGGAAGTATGTTCTTGACTTGCTGACAGAGACAGGTTTGTTGGATTGCAGACCTATTGACACTCCTATTGAGCAGAACCATGGTTTAGCTGAGTATCCAGATCAGGTACCTACTGATCGAGCTAGCTATCAGAGGTTAGTTGGGCACTTGATTTATTTGGCTCATACCAGACCAGACGTTGCGTATGCAGTGAGTGTGGTGAGTCAGTTCATGCATAATCCGAGTGAGAGTCACATGGACGCTGTTATGCGAATTCTAAAGTACTTGAAGTCAGCTCCAGGTAGGGGAGTACTATTTTCTAAACACAACAACGTTCTTGAGGTTTGTGGCTTCACAGATGCAGATTAGGCTGGAAATATTACAGACAAGAGGTCGACATCAGGTTACTTTACCTTTGTGCGAGGTCATTTGGTTACATGGAAGAGTAAGAAACAGAAAGTTGTGGCACGTTCTAGTGCTGAGGCCGAGTATAGAGGTATGGCTCACGGAGTGTGTGAATTGTTGTGGCTGAGAAATCTGTTAAGTGATCTGGGTTTCATACTCAAAAATTCCATGCAGTTGTATTGTGACAACAAGGCAGCTATTGACATATCACAGAATCCAGTACAGCATGATCGTACTAAGCATGTGGAGGTTGATCGTCACTTTATAAAGGAGAAGCTAGATGCCAAAATCATTAGCTTTCCTTTTGTTCCAACTGAAGAGCAACTTGCAGATGTACTTACCAAAGGAGTTTCCAGGAAGGCGTTTTATGACTCACTAAGCAAGTTGGGCATGGTTGATGTATATGCGCCAACTTGAGGGGGAGTGTTAGTGTGAGTCATCATTCCCTATTAGGAATAGACTACAAGGGAATATATTGTTGTAACTACTTACCTTGTATATGTTATGTAGTACAGTAGTACACAATAGTTGTAGTACGATTTTAATCTGTTTATATACACCATAGAATGAGTGTAATTATATATCAGAAAAATTCATTCTCTCAATCGTGTCTTATTTGATTGCTGGGACATTGGGACCAAAGAAAAAAAAAGCTTGAAGGAGGCATCGTGAAAAATAAATTGTTTTGCCCCTTTTCAAACCAAGTTATGTGTGCTCCAGGGGAAAGAAAAGTACTCATTAATCACATCACAACAGTTTCTTCCATAATGCATAATAGGGTATGACAGCAAAAAAAATTGTTTTCATTGGCAATGAATACAATGTTTATGACAGCAACACTAAACAGAATCATAGAATTCCTCATGATCTCCAGGATCAGGTTCCCGAAGTGCTCTATTCCAAATCAGAAGAAATCCTTTCTGATGATGACTACAAACCAAATCAACCGTAAGATGAGACAAAGCAAAAGCAATCTAATATCAAAGCCAGGCAAGGAATATTACTACATAAATCATAAATGTAATTAATCGAAGACAATAAGAAATACTTTTCGTTGAAACTTATAAGAGAACTCCACGGCTTTCATTCTCAGACCAAGGTGACATAACATTTTCTCAAGAGTCATCCAGGAATCAGAAAAAAAGCTCAGAATTACCAATTTGTATCCATGACTATGATGTTCAACTCGATAGTAATGCCAAACAAATAGAGTGGTCAAGGACGATGGGTTTCAGCAGGTGTTCTCGAAATTTTATAAAAAAAATGTTCACAAACGTGATACCGGGAAAGCAGTCCGGTTGTCCAAATCGCCAAACAAGGTAGAAGAAGCATCAAAATGGTGGAAATTGGTTCATCGCCAAACAATTTTGTTGGATACAATCGGGCCGGTAAGTTGACCGCGACGGCATTGGATATAGAATATAATTCTGTCAAGGTATAATAAATAGTAACGAATTTTTCCAATAGCGAACGGCCGTGGAGCGCAGAGTTAAAAGGAAAAGGCCAAATCACTAGGCAACAAAGGCCTAATAATTTCCCCCGGTCGGCAGAGTCGTTTCTCTTGGTATTTAACCAACCCCTCACTTGCGTCTTCCTCAACTCACCGGCCGTGTCTCCATCTGCCAACAATCAACTTCCAACTTCCAACTTCCAACAACCACACAACAAGTCAACAACATGCTCTTCATCATCTCTCTCTCTATCCTAGGCTTGTTATTGGCTTCTCCGATCTCCGGTTCTTCCCAATCCGGATCCATCAATGTCTGGCCCATGCCGAGAAACTTCTCGTGGCCTGAGCCGCAGGCCAACCCCCTCTCCCCTAATTTCAACATCTTATCTCCAGATCATCGCTACCTGTCGTCCGCCGCCAAACGCTACCTGCATCTTATTCTCAGCGAGCACCACCGCCCCCTGGTGAACCCCTCCTCCTCCGTCCGCATCAACACTTCTGCGCCGCCATTGCTGACCCTCGCCATCACGGTTGCGGACCTCACTGCTCCCCTTCACCATGGCGTGGACGAGTCGTACACACTTACCATCCCCGCCGCCGGGGGAGCCGCCCATCTGACGGCCCAGACTGCGTGGGGCGCCATGAGGGGTCTCGAGACATTGTCGCAGCTGGTGTGGGGGAATCCCTCGCTCGTGGCGGTTGGGGTGTACGTGTGGGACTCCCCACTGTTCGGGCATAGAGGGCTCATGCTCGACACCTCTAGGAACTACTACGGAGTTGAGGATTTACTTAGGACCATCGAGACCATGAGCGCCAATAAGCTCAATGTGTTTCATTGGCACATCACTGACTCCCACTCTTTCCCGCTACTCGTGCCTTCGGAGCCTGAATTGGCCTCCAAGGGATCTTATGGATCCAGTATGCAGTACTCTCCCGCTGATGTCACAAAGATTGTGGAGTTCGGTTTGGAGCATGGTGTCAGGGTTCTCCCGGAAATCGACTCACCTGGTTAGTTTTCGATCCTTCCACCTGCTTAGCTCTCCAAGTGAAATATTTTATGAAATAGAACGCATAAGAAATGTTACTATAAACTCACTGGATTCTCACTTTCATAGAGAAGATTTAAATCAAATAGGCAGAGACTAATTTGAATTATTGTTTTGAAATTTGCATACAGGCCATACAGGATCATGGGCTGCAGCCTATCCCGATATAGTATCATGTGCAAATATGTTCTGGTGGCCAGCAGGAGTTGATTGGGGTGACCGACTCGCGTCCGAACCAGGAACAGGTCATCTAAATCCTTTGAACCCCAAGACCTATCAAGTGCTCAAAAACGTAATCCATGATGTGGCGACATTATTCCCTGAACCATTTTACCACGGGGGTGCTGATGAGATCGTACCAGGTTGTTGGAAAGCGGATCCAACCATTCAATCATTCTTATCGAGGGGAGGAACTCTGAGTCAGCTACTTGAGCTTTTTGTCAATTCCACATTCCCTTACATTGTATCTCATAACAAGACAGTTGTATACTGGGAAGACGTGTTACTAGATGATAACATTAAGGTGCAATCAGCAGCTCTTCCCCGTGAGAATACCATCTTACAAACATGGAACAATGGACACAACAACACTAAACGAATTGTGTCTTCTGGATATCGTACAATCGTGTCATCCTCAGAATTTTACTACTTAGATTGTGGTCACGGTGACTTTCTTGGGAACGATAGCATATATGATCAACAAACAGGTAGTCACGCAAAAGATGGAGGGTCATGGTGCGGGCCTTTCAAAACATGGCAAACCATATATAATTATGATATAACATATGGTCTAACTGAAGACGAGGCTAAATTGGTTTTAGGTGGAGAGGTGGCGCTTTGGTCTGAGCAAGCAGATCCAACAGTTTTGGATGCACGAATTTGGCCACGAACTTCAGCAATGGCAGAGTCATTGTGGTCAGGGAACCGGGATGATAAGGGTACGAAGAGATTTGCGGAGGCAACTGATCGCCTCAATGAATGGAGGAGTAGAATCGTGGCTAGAGGTGTTAGAGCTGAACCTATTCAGCCACTATGGTGTATTAAGAATTCAGGGATGTGCAACACTGTTAATTCATTGGGCTCATAGGCTAGCTAGTATTGCTATTGATGATCACTATACATCAGTTTGGACTGAAAAGGCTCCAGAATGCATTCTGGACGTTCTACAATCAGATTGTAATCAGCCTGTTTAAGGCTTCCTTCAGTAAACATAATTCTTCGATAAAAAAAAAAAAACGAAGATGTCAGGGGGATACTCTTAGAAGATCGTAGTGTGTTGCGTCTTACAATATATATTACGGTAGACACACTTTTTAATGAGTGATATTTGTTATTTTTCCTAGCGTTTAACCATGTATATCAAGTCTAAGTCCATACGATTGGTGTAACAAGACTTGTCTTGGATTGGAGTGGTCATGCGGGGCCCACCTTAGAAGAAATTCTACCAAAAAATTTGGCGGAACTCCCTCTAAAAGTGGACTACCCAAAACCTGTAGAAAAACATTATTAATCTAACCTTAATCTTCTGGAGCCATCCTGCTCCCTATACCACAACACCTCCCATAACACAAAACAATTATGAACTTAAGAATATTAATCTCATAGGTTATCAGAGCAATCTAATGTACAGGCGTACAAGAGAATAGAATACAAGATAAATGACAGATATTTTTAAAATGCGGAAGCTATGACAGCTATGCCTCAACCCCATGTACGCTCGACCTCAAGCTAAACTGGCCTGCAAACTGGGCATTTGAAACTGAAGGGCCCAGGGGAAAACATTTAAAAACCGTTAGAGTCAGTGGACGAAAATAAGTAATTTCAGATGTATAAGTAAAACTTAATGTTTTCCCAAATTATTCTCTAAAAACTCGCATGCAGTAACAATCTTGGAAATACTCTTAATCATCATCTTTACTGCAATCTTAATCACGTAAAATATAACATCTTGCGATCTCTTAAAATCTCCAATCCCTCATATAAGTAATCATATTTCAAATATCTTGTTAACAAAATCGACATTCAGCGAGATTTCACAATATTTCCAACTCAATCCTTTTCAAGAAAACTCATTAATTTGATGATTAGAAATGACTGCTGTCTAATCATCTCATGCCATCTGAGAGGGACTACCACCCAGATGACGCATCGGAAGGGACTGCCAACAGGAATAGGAGGCGGTGGGTAGAAGGGACTGCCAACTAGCCACAGGTAGTTAGAAGGGACTGCTAACTGATTACCCTATGTCATCTAGAAGGGACTGCCAACCAGGTGACGCATCGGAAGGGACTGCCATCTAGCCACAGGTAGTTAGAATGGACTGCCAACTGACTACCTCATGTCATCTGGAAGGGAATGCCAACCAGGTGATGCATCGGAAGGAACTGCCAACCGGGATGTAATCTGAAATGCATGGACTGCCGACCAGACTATTACCTAGAAGGGACTGCCGACTAGGTAATGCATGCATGCGCTGACTTAGTTGCCTCCTCAATAAATTGGAATCAACCTCCTTAAAATAATTGCTTTCGGAAGGAAACCCGTTATTAATCCAATAAGTCATCAATAATTCACCGAAAGCATAACTTAAGAATATCTCGATAACTCAAAACTCAATATCTCAATAAATCCTCGAAAGCATAAATCCTCTGTAAATCAATAAATGCTTTCGGAAAGAAATCTCAATAAAACTTCAAAGCTGATAAGTGCGGAACTCAAAACTCAAGAAATCTCGATAATTCGATCATGCTCAAATATTTGCTAAATCATTCATACTCGTAAATCACCATATAAATCGATATTCGAAATCATTAATTCTCAGAATATTTTCTTAATCAGTCACTTCCCGAAAATCATTTCCCAACTCAATAACTCATAAATAAATAGCTTAAAAATCTATTGAAAGCCCTCGGGAAGGAAATCCACTAAAAATCCCGTAACTCATAGAGCATAAAAAAATCTCAAGAAATCAAGCTCAGAAAATCATAACACTCAATAATTCAAATAATAAATTAAACCTTAATTAGAAAATAATAATATACTGTATGCACATTTAATTTAAAATAAATGTCCACTCACAGTACTATTTAGGCGACCACGCTACCGGTTTCCTACATCGAGCAGTAGCTCGGCACGTCGCCCTGTATACAATTATAATTCGTGAATAACGATCCGGAAATTAAATACGATTCCCACATCAAATCCTCATAAATTAACATTTCTATTTCTTTTCTGATTAAACCAAAACTTTATCATTTGCACCAATTCTTTAATTGAAGGTTTCTAGGGCAAAACTGAGAGAAATCCAATATTGGAATTCTCATAAATCTATAGCCAAACTATTGAACTACGGAAATTCCGATTAATATCCAAACCTCCTCCAATTTCCACCAAACACCTATCCATAAATTCGTAACAATATATACTACTCAATAGACCAAAACAACTCACCAGGAAAGGCCGGACGCGCCCTCACGCGCCGCCACAAGCGGCTGCGGCTGGCCCCATGCGCCGCCGGTCAACCACTATATCTGGCTACCAAATTTTACCAACATTATCAACTCAACATTCTAAGCATCTTTCTCAACTACAACAAATCCAGAAAACGACTAGAAGTACCTCAACAATTAAGGAGAAGTTTGAACCCGAATTGTGAATAGTAACCCAGAATTTCAAATCTTCGATTCTTCCTTCTCGCGTCAAATCGCTGTAAAATACTTTGGGAGCATCATCTATGTCGCAAAGCGCTCCCAAGGACTAAGTTTTGTCGTTTGTGGTGGCCAGAATCGGGAGAAACCGGCAATAACCTCAATATGCTACAGTGACCGTCCTCTTCTTCTCGTTGCTGCACCTTCCACAGTTCAAATTAAGCTACCAAACAGATCCAGAAATGAAGAGAAGGAAGAGATCTTTCCAACGACATCTTAAACATCATAATCCGTCGCCGGATAAAGGAGTTATGGCCGGAAAATGGTGAAGAGGTAGGAGAAAAAGAGAGAATCGGGGAGAGAGAAGACAGAGACCTCAGTAAGTTTCCGGAAATGGAAACTTACCATAGTAATTTGGCTATTTATAGATAAATTACTATGAACAGTAATTTTACCTTTTTGCTTATAACTTTGGCATACGAACTCCGATTTTTACGTACCACATATGCACGCGCTCGGTTTAACGTTCTCTACAACTTTCATGATAAACATTTTCTCAAATTTTGACCCGAACAAAAAGTCAACTTTTAAGGCCCCCTAAAATGTCGAAACGTAGATGTAAATGTCGTTTACCGATCGAAAGACTCGTAAACTGGTAAATTTAGGTTCGGGACGTTACAATGTGGTACTCTAACGATAACAAATAATGAAAGCGACTTATTTTCTTCAAAACATGACTCATCTGATAACATAAATGATGGTTTTTTGGTGAAATTTTAGCAATAAGTCCGAACTACTTTTTTTTAGCTGAAGAAAAGATTTAATTAATCTCAAATCCAGAATAACACATACAATAATTTTCTATACTTGCGACCTACATCAATGTCAAAATAGTTTGGAAAGAACCAATATCATCCACAAAAACATTTAGGCTCATTTATCTAGTAAGTCTACGAGACAATAACTATGTCTCTTGCGTAAAATTAAATTAAGCAAGAAACCATTTGCCAATGCACTCAATTATGGTACTCGACGTTCCTCTTTAACTAATTGTACGTAACAGCACTTCATAGTATGTAGGCTTCAAAAACTCTAAATATTAAGTATAAATTGAGGGTGGCAAGACACTTTCCTTAGTCAATTGATCTAACCCAACTATAGATGCAGGCCTAAGAGAGGACCCAATGACTGATACGTAGACAAGCCCTCCACTAACAGAGGTAGGCCTAAGAACGATGAGCCACTCTAATTGAGGCTTAGGAGACGTCACCCCATACCTAACAAGTAGACCAACCCACAAGGCCCAACCTTGCTTGCTGCCAATACTGAACCACAATGCAAGTCAAGCAATCGAAACCGCCATGGAAGCTCAATAAACAATTGTATCGGCAAGCCGCCGCTAACATAGAACGAGCGACCCAACATACAAGTAAGCTGCACCCTAACCAATCCAGCTGCACTCCTTGGCTTCCATAGCCTATAATGTTATGCATCGTATGTACCTAGACTTACCTATTTATTGATCATTTAGATGGTAAATGACAAAAACCTTTAATTTTTCCCTTTATTGCGAACATTTAGGGGCTCCAAAGTTGACTCTTTTTTTTTTTTTTGCTCATTTTTTTTTAGAAAACTTCCTTCAAGAAAGTTGTAGAGGACGTCAAAAAGTTATGCTATGAGAAGCTTCAGTTACTATTTTAGAAAACCCTACTATAAATGGCAAGTTACCATAGTGGCATTCCATTTCGGTATGGAAACCCTAACAAACCAATCTCCCATTGACCCGACTAGCGGACCCAACCAGATAGCAAAATCCGGTAGGTTCTCCACTGTCCGACCATTCTAGATCAATTCATCGGTCTCATTTAGAGCGCCTCCTCACGCAGACAAGGTTTCTAGCCTCATTTTTCGTCAACCACCGTTGATTGAAGTGCATCGAAGCCTTTTGTTTTTACAGGCCATGCACCATGACCCGATCAGAACTCTATGCTCCAACCACCTCATGTCGCGCCACCACTTGCTTTTGGAAGCCCTCTTTGTCGCGGTTCGAGCCCACCAAGCCACCAGGCATCCATTTGGTTGTAGGAAGGAGAATCGACAATTTAAAGTTTCGGGCTTTCTGAATATTTTAAGGTAAATTCCAAGTTTTCTAGGCATAATTGGACTTCGATGTAGTCAGAGAAGTGGTTGAGCTTGTTGTTGTGAATTTTTTAGTATAGATGTTGCAACTCGAATCAGAGTTAGAAGCAGCAGCGCGTAGTGTTCATGCGCAGCCATTCATAGCAGCGTGTGCTGCCTTTTCTGACATTTTGTATAGTTTTGTTGGTCTGATCACGTTGATATAATTTCTTACACAAACTTTGAACGTAGTTGGTCAATTAGTTTTGTTATCATTTTGGATTTTTAGGTTTCAATTTGTGAAATCCGACTGTCGGATTGTCTCCATTTTTCATGAAGTTATTAGAAATAGTGGGACGATGAAACCCTTGAAGTTTGAACCGATTCTGATATGAATTCATATTTTGATATTTTTCTGACAATTTATAATAAGGGGGTTTCCAGGTTACATTCCAAATTTGAATCTAGTTTGCGATCCTTCGAATTGTCAATTATAAGATGTCATTGTGTACAGAACGATGTTTAGAACCATCGCTCAATGAGGACCCTACGGATGGTTTACTTATCCATATACTGTGCATGCAATTTCTATCGTCGAATTAATTATCTTTTACGTTAATTTCACTATGGAGTTTCATTGATAAATTTTGATTTTATTTTTATTCAGCGGATTTTCATATTGAAAGATTTGAAATGAGAAATATTTATTTTTCGTTATTATTATTAGTATTATTAATTTCTGATAGGTACTTCGGAGTTTGAATAATTGAATTATGATTTTTGGTTTGGTCATGCTTTAGCGGATTTTCATATTTGGATACTTCGATTTGACTTTTGAGTATGATTTGGGATAAATGTTATGGAGTAACTTCAGTTTTGATTTTTGAGTTTCGGATCATTGTTGAATTTTAGAAATTATTTCTATGTCACTCCTTGATTTTCAAAACAATTAAAAATTAAGATAATCTCACAATTATACCGGACGTGAACAGTTCAGTTATCAATACAAAATACCTGAAAAACTTTTTCCTTTTAAACCAAGTACATACTGATGCCTTGAACACACAATGTCAATATAGACTCGCTCCGTAGTGTCATATATTATATTACACAAGTTTACGAATTAAGTTGCAACAACAAAATAATAAGTAAATACTCCTTAGAGCTCACTACATAACGGAAGTCTTAACAACAGTAAAACCACAAAATTCGCTTCCTACCCATACAACTGCTACTAGAACTCAACTTCACCCGTGATTACCCTGACATGCAGGATTAACCCCTACACCATCGAATAGTGCACCTGGTTACCACACAATAAACCTGGTAACCTTTTGAAAGCTTGTATGAGTAAACTCAAATACAAAAACCACACAACCACACGAATAACGAGGCAAACCTTTCAACTCAAAGAAAATAACTCACACCAAAATCAAGAGGAATCCACCGATTCAATTTAAGGAAGCAACACACACAAATTTCGAGGAAAGCCTTTCAACTTAAGGTAAAAAAAACACACACCATGATTCCTTAAAAACTCAACATTCTTTTCCCAAAAGAAACAATACAAGTCACACCGTGACAAAATCATATAAAATGTTAACCTAACAAATCAATATGAAAATCTGGTCCAACCTAGACAATAAAACTCAAAGAAGCAACTCACACAATGAATCCTTCCAAAACTCAACACCTTTTCCCAAAAGGACAATACAGCAAGTCACCCCATGACAAAATCATAGAAAATGTTAACCTAACAAATTAAATATGATACTTTGGTCCAACCTGGACAAAAATGTGTACCCAGGATTCATAAGTAACCTACTTAGATTCATGAGATACGATGGCAGACCGTAACCACTCACCCAGCCAAAAGCGTGATTCTCGATATATTACCTGAGGTCACAACCTGCAACCCCGGATCCTTAGGCCAACCTGACCCTTAGATCAAAACATCAAACGAGTCACGCTGGACCCAAAATGTTACCTAAATCTCAAAAGAAGAAATCATAACCTGTGACTTCCAAATCCTCAGACCACCGGTCGTCAGAAACATTTAAAATGGTCACACTGAACCTGAAAATTTTACCTAAAACTCAAAGGAGAAATCACAACCTGTGACTCCTAAATCCTCAAACACGTTTCAAAACAATAGAAAATATCATTTCCCACAATATATTGTTTCCCGAAAGTTATACCCCAAAACAATAAATGAACCCACTCACACCTATTGCTTATATCACAATAAAATCACCAATACACATATATTTCACGTACACACACACGTAGTTATTCACTCAGGAATGCAACTAATACCAACTATAGTTTGCAATTAAATAAATAACTCCCAAAACGATAAGGTAATTTCCGTTCGTAAATGAACATTGTGAGATTACTCACCTCAAAATCCTGCTGCATCTTCTATATAAAACAAAGATAACACAAACACAGAATATCCTTCCAAGACAACTTCGTCGAGTACCTAATCACATACGGTCTCATCTTAGTACATGAAACACAAAGCTATTAAAGTTGGAACCCCCGTTTGAACTAAAACCCTGAAAGTAACTCCAATAGAGGCAAAACTTCATCCGAGACCACCAAAATTCTCCAAAACACTTCTAGGATCAATATGTCAAAAAAACAAGTCAATCCAATGGTCAGATCCTCACAGATCGGAAACCGAGATAATCAAAAACACCAAAAACCCTAACATGCTCATACGATCTCCAAAAGTTACATATCATATATCAAAATGCTTGTATCGACGAGTAGATGATAATGAAGTAAGAAACTTCCCAAGGCATGGTCGGAAGCGCTGCCACGCGCTGCCGTGCCAACCTCCAAATTAGGAGAGCTTAACACAAGGATCAAGTTTAATACCTGGAGTTTTGGCCGATTCGGCCTAGATGGGTCGGAATCAAGCTCAAAAGCCGGAATCCACTGTTCACCGTGAGTTGAAGCTTCTCTGGTGCAAATCAATTAAAACCACCACTATGGATCGAAAGAGGATGCTCCCAGCAACCAAACGAGACCGATTTGAAGCCTAGATGTTGCCGGAATCGAAAAACCCGATCGAGTCGTCGTCGCTAAAACGGAGCTCTTCAATCTCCGGTTTATGGCTTGAGTAAGTGAAAACCTGTCCTGTAGGGACTATGGGAGTAACTAGGCACATCAGTATGTGGTGGTGGCGTCACCGAAGAACGGCTGAAAAAGTCGGGTCAGGTCGGACAATTTTTGACGAATCCTAGGGTTTATGAAGAGAGAGAACAGAGAGAAAGGGTTTCCAAAATTGGAAACCTTTCGAAAATATCAAATAATGATTTTTTATTTTTGGTAACTTCTATTTACAGTAATTTCTCAAAATAGTAGAAACTTCCGCTGACCATAACTTTCTCATATGAATTCTGATTTTTGTGTTCCACTTGTTCACGAACTCGTATCAACGCGCTCTACGACTCTTGTGAAGGAAGTTTTTGGAGAAACTCAACGAATAAAAAGTCAACATCTTGACCCCCTCAAAAATAAAACGTTTTGAGTAATTATTCATCCGAAATACTTCCACATCAACCCCGAACTATGTACTCATCCTAACAATCACTGAATAAATTCTGAAAAAAATCCTCGAAAAATAATAACAAATTTCTTGGGTATCACATTCTATTTCACGGATATGTTTAGATTTATATTCATGGATTTCTAATTGATGCGAGCTTTTCAAGAAGTGTGCTTTTAGATGATTTCTTAATTTTTATGTCACCATACTACGGTTATGATTTGGTTATTAGATTATTACACAAGCATGTTTTGCTTGTTGCCCTGTTTTCCGCCTGTGTAGCGAGGTGTTGGATCGTAATTCATATATGTGTGTGTGTGTGTGTGTGTCTATATATATATATATATATATATATATATATATATATATCTGTGTGTGTGTGTGCGAGCTCTAAGTATCAAAATTACTTGTTATAAAGTCCAATTTAGTGTTGACTAATCCAATTCCATGTTTTGTAGAAAATCTTGACAAGAGGAGAAAAAAAGTTAAATTCCGGTGAAATTTCTGTGCACCACCACTTTTGGCGGCACAAGTGGTAACATTGTACTTATTCAATTACATCCATTCACAATCATTTCATCATAACCAAATCCCAAAACTTTTTTGTTCCAAATCAACCATACATTTCTTTCTTCCTTCCCACACCATCTCTACTCCCTATGTCCACCAAAAGTCTTCGTCTAGCACACAAAAATCTGCCATATTTTTAGGGATTTAATCACAATCTTTCACTCATCATTACCTAATCTAACCTACACCATCAGTCCCATACCCTTTTCCCTTGATTTTGGCATCTATTACCACTCTTATACTCCACCTCATTGCTCATTTGAATAACCTAGCTGCTCCCTTTTACTTCTAATCATCATTTCACACCTTTCTCTTCATCTATTTAAGCATCACTTCTCATCAGGAATAGGTCATCACCTACATGCACTTGGCCATTACATCTTTTTCTCTCTCTATTCTCTACACAATCCACTAGCATCTCCTCCACAAACCCAGTCACCACCACCTTCAATCCATAATCTCCATTACCGCTACCCAAATATCATCTTTTCCATCTACTCATTTCATTTCATATACATTGTTGAGACATAAAAAAAAAAAGAAACAGAAATACATTCATATTCAATTTCACACTTGAGATAAGTTGTTACATCTTTGACCAAGTCCAAAGAGCAAAGTAAGGAGACCATTATCTTTAACGTCAAGTTAGAGGAGATAATGTTCTGTTAGCTTTGTTTCCTTGATTCAAGTCTCGGTCAAATTGTTGATCAGTTCAAATATACATGAAGATAAGGATAGACTTGTTATTCAAAGAAGTTATCACTATCCGGTTGCACCTATCCAATGACTAGTATACATAGGCAGCAACACCAAAGAGAAGGGAGACGGAGGGCAGAAAACACTGAGCAAAAAAGACTACAGAGGAGAGAGAAATACAAAGATACGCAGCAGAGGAGGAGAAGACGCACAGAAAAGAAAAGCAATCTGCAGGTATACATCTGCCTTCCCTATGAAGCCTCTCCAATTAATCCTCTATGTCTTGTGACCTCCAAAGCTCTAATAGGCCGTTCATGAACGACCACTGTTATTAGAGTTCTTCGTCGAAATGACATCGTTGCTGCTCGCAAATACTTTAACGCATTGAAGCAAAACGGTTGTTCACGAACGACCTCATTTCAATGCTCAAAGCTCTCCCTGATGAATTGGAATAGGTTGTTCATGAACAACCTCCTGCAAGTTTCTTTGTCTGAGGCATTAAGGCAAATACGGTCCTTCATGAATGGCCAGAGTCTTAATGCAATCTTATATGCTGCAATTTCTAAGCATTGGAACAAATGGTCGTTCATGAACGGCCGAGTTTCAAAGCCACAATCTACATGAGGCACGGCTGTCAAAGCCTTTGCTGAATCACCACCTTCAAAACAAGCCATACAAAACCCAAAGCTGACAGGCAATGCCAACTAAGAAGCGTCACCCAAAATTGGCGGTCGAGTTTGGCGGTAGTGAAGTAACCAAAGCCTGCATAAGGGTTTAAATTAAAGCAATACAATTGAGTGTGGACAGAAGCTTTAAAATCAATAAAAAGCATTTGTCGAATTGTTATGGATGGAAGAACATGGCTCAGATGCTCAGAATCAAAACAAAGAATGATTAAAATATTTCTTTGTTGAAGCAGTGGTTTGATTAGCAAGAGACAACAGAATGGAAACAAATAAGCTTTGTTTCTAGAACTGGTACCATACATAATTAACAAGAAGACAAAGCTTAATTGTTTAGACAAAATTTCATCTTGAACTTGCTGTATGTCGGCAAGTATAATTGAATATTTGAAGGTGGTGTACATGGTCAATAAAGAAAGGAAATCATATTTGATGGATTGTAGCATTCACAGAAGGGTCGTACCAGAAGAGGAATTGCATCAGCTTTCCAACCCTGCACACCGGCTAATCAATCTACTGCTGTGATGGGGAATTGAGACAACAACAACAAGGAAATAAATTTGGGAATCTTAATCGGTATTTCGATTGATCGAAGTCCATTGAAAAGCTTTACCCAGTTCAAGTCTCCCTCTCCGAAATGAGCTGCAAGAGCTAGCTTCACTTCCAACATGATTTCTATTAGCTCGAGGCAACTACGCCAACAAGGATTCCAACTTTCTGATGTAAAGATTGATAGAGATCAGTTTAGTCTCATGGATGGAGTGGACCGTTTCAATTGGGCCTAACACATAATAAAGCTAAAGGCCTGGAAAGAAAAGAGCTAAAGGCCTGGAAAGAAAGATGGGTGCCCAAATCATTCGGGCCTGACGCGAAACAAAGCTAAAAGGTCTAGAACGAAAACATGGGTGTCCAAATCAGTTTATGGGTTTGCCTACGAATTCCGAAGCACTACAAAGTCCACTTCAAGACAGTTTCCCTCAGAAGTTCGGGCCCAGTCAGATTTGTTATCGACAAGTAGAGGAGACAACACAAAAGCCCATTTACACGCCCCAGTAAAATATTCAACACATCGGGGTGCCCAAATTAAATTCCAGCGTCTGCAGAAGAAATACATTTGACGGATTCAAAAAATAAATATATGTACATCCGTTGACAGAAATACAAATTCTTATGAACTACGGTCGGTTTGATCCCACAATGGGTACGTAGGCAATCTAGCAACACCCACTAGATGCAACCACAAGTCCAAACAGAATCCCTGACTCCACCAGTCAAAATTCAGCCAGTCCTAAATTGAATCATTGACTCCAGTCAAATTCTTCCAACACCAGAAATACAAACTCAAGAACTACAACGGTTTGATCCTTCCCCGAGGGTATGTAGGCAATCTAGCGATCCCCTAGATGCAACCGCAAGTCCAAACAAAATCTCTGACTCCCTGGTTCATCCAATCCGAATCCCTGACCTCATCAGTCAAACGTCACAGCCTTTCCAAATAAAATCCATGACTCCCTGGTTCATCCAATCCGAATCCCTGACCTCATCAGTCAAATTCCACCAAACACTAGGAAACGTCATAGCTTTTCCAAACAAATCCAAAATCGAATCCCTGGTTCACTTACACCAAATTCGTCCAAACACTATTCACATTCCAAAAGCCATACCCTCCAATGGGTCATTCACCCATTGGAACTCTTGAACTACGAGTGGCTTGATCCCTCTCCAAGGGTACGTAGGCAACCCATTCAAATATCTGGGTGCAGTCGCAAAAACAAATAAACAAACACACATCCCTACAATTGTTTTCTCATAAATGGAATCAAAGGGTGTTTCCCTGTAACAAGGGAATATAATTAAGAGACACATTCTGTCTTGAATGGGTCGAACCCGAAATAATTAAAACTCTATTCACTAAATGAATACGAGTGAAATTATGTTGGGTGACATTTACGCTCACAGTGTGCATATTTTTCCTCAACATACATAAAGCTTGACCATTCGATAATCTCTACATCTCATACTCCACCATCAAGCAAGGAGAAGGAAGAAGAGTCTAACATCACTTGAGGAATCATCATCACCATCACCATTAGCACCATGTCAATGCCTTCATGAGTTCATCTACACCATCATCAACTTGATCATCACTAGTCACTTCTCTAACCCTACTCTTTAGTTTGATGTTTATAAACATGTTGAAGCTTATGTATTTGATTATGAGTGAGTGGTCAGTTTGTTGGGGCTAGGGTTGAAAGCCCTAGCTAATCTTGTATGACATTGATGTAAATATTATGTTTGATGCACTTTTCATTGGCACCTTAACATGCTAGTTTAAGAGTTGAATGTTTATGCTTAAACTTAATTAATTTGGGTATGAATATTTGCCATGACATGAGAAAGAATTAGGGCTTGATTAACCTTGGTTGTTTGAAGCATGATAGCATATTATATGTTAGAGTTGTGAACTACAATCACTTAGAGATAAGCCTGGTTGGTTTGCACAATCTTTTTTTGTAATACCTCGGAAGTTCGTTATTAATTTCTAATGATTTTTCAGAAATTAGTAAGTTGATTGTTAGGACGATTTCGTGGTTTGGGGATGGAGTGCAAGTGTTTCAGACGAATAATTACTCGAAAACATTTTATTTCGAGGAGTCAATGGGTTGACTTTTTATTCATTGAGTTTATCCAAAAACTTTCTTCATAAAAGTTGTAGCGCGTCGACACGAGTTCGTGGACATACGGCACGTGAAAATTGGAGATCATATGAAGAAGTTATGACCTGCGGAAGTCATTTCCATTTTCAGAAATTTTAGTATAAATAGAAAAAATCCCCAAAAAAATTCAGAAGTTTCCTTTTTCAAAAACTGTTCGGAAAATTCTGAAAATTTCTCTCTCTCTCTCTCTCTCTCTCTCTCTCTCTCTCTCTCTCTCTCTCTCTCTCTCTCTCTCTCTCTCCCAAACCCTTAACCCGGCCAAGAACCCTCGACCCGACCCAATTCCACATTCCGGAGTCTTCCAGAGGTGGGACCGGCACCAATCGGGTCAGATTTTCCTCCTTGTCCTCCCTATGGTACATAGTAGCTTTCACTGACTCAAGCCATAAACGGTGGATCGAATGGAAAAAGAAAGAGGCAACACCGACCCAGAGCGATCTCCCTTATTCAGCCACGGCGAGTCATGAAATGGATTAGGTTTTGAAGCTCTCCTCCTGATCATAACCATGTAAGCCTTGAAGATCAATTCGAAGTGTGGAGTGAGAAATCAAGGTTTAAAGGTTAACGGTTATGATTTTTCGGGCATGATCTAGCTTGATCTAGGCCGAATCAGCCTTAGTGCCAGTTATGAAAGTTGTTTCTTGTGTTGTGATCTTCAAGTTGGTGGAGTTGATCTTCATGGTCTTGAAGTCAGCCTGGCAGCATGTGGGCTTCACGTGCAGCCGCCTATGGCGGCGCGTTCAGCCATTCCAGGGGTAGTACTTTGCTCCGTTAGCCTCCATTCGTCGATAAGAACATTTGGGATATTTACTTTTGTGTTTATGCGACTTTTTGATTGAGTTAGATTATTTGCAGTTTTGGTTTGTTCAATTTACGATTTGTGAGGATCTATTGGATCATCCTATTGTTTAGGCGGTTTGATCCTAGAAATGTTTTAGAGGCCTTTGGTGTTCTCCGATGAGGTTTCGTATCGAATAACGTATCTTTCGGTTTATAGTTCTCTTGTTTCAAACTTTAAAACGATTGTATACTTAGTGTTGTATTGAGTGTGATCTTGATGTGATTAGATGCTTGACGATGTTGATTTGGGAGTACTGTTGTGATTATGTGCTTGTCTCGGTTTGTGTGTAAAGATGCATCAGGATATGGAGGTGAGTAAATCTTACGGTGTTTCGGTTGTTAAATTAGTTATGTTTTAATTTAATAGATTTAATTGTTTGCATGTGAAATCATATTTATCAAAAATAAATATTTTGTTTTGAAATATATGAACTTGATCGTCAACAGTTCATGGGTAAGTTAAAACAATGTTTTGTTATAAAATGATTTTTGATCGAGTAGGATAATTTGTAAAACTATAGTTGGTATTAGTGGCATCTCTGAGTGGATGACTACGTGTGTGTGTGTGTGTATTTACGTGAAATATATATAGGGTTAATGCTCATACACCCCAAATCCGGGAAAATACTTCTCATACACCCCAGTGTATTATTTTTGTTCCCCCTTACACAGCTTTTTCTCATTTTCCTTCCTACCTACCCATCTTTTCAAAATCCCTACCATTAGTACCCTTTATTCCTTCCTTTAGCAATTTTCTTTGCTATCTTTGTTTGTCAAAGTTTGCATATGCATCTGTCTCTTTCATATAGTTTTGCTGTCAATTATTGTTTATTTAAAGGTTTTAAGAAACGTGGTGGGCCCATCAAAGTTTTATTTAAATATATATATGAAGTTGACAGTCATCCTCTAAATTCAAAGGTAAACAGTGCGTACTACTATTCATAATTTCGATCGTAGACAGACTTGAATTGATTGCAATCTGCAAAAATACTAGTAAAAAATTGCATAGAGAGAGAGAGAAAAATTGAGAAAACTAAAAGCTTATCGAGATAGTCTCGACAAAGAATCTCCCAACTACTGGGATATTATTTATAGACTTCAGACTAGAATCTATAAAATAGAAGAAGAGATTGATAATCTCCTATATGTTCTGGAAGATGAACAAAAACCTCTTGATTATTTGAGCATTGGTTAGATCCGCACCTCACTGGTATCAGAGCTTGTAAAATAGCTCAAGGAGAACCCCTCCTTAATGGGGACAATGTCAGAATTGTTATTAGAGAAAATAAATTCTCTACTGAAATCTTCTGATGAGAAATATCAGAAGCTGTTACTAGAAGTATCTAGATGTCAAAATCATCTAGAAAAGCTACCTTCTATAATCCACCAATTGGAAAGATTGGAAAACAAACTGGATTATATCAAGGAACTTCCAAAAACGGAAGAAGAAAAGCTGACGAGTGTCAGTAGAAAAATCAATGAACAGCAAAAAACGCTGGAAAAAATACTGAAGGACAAGAAAGTGCCTACAGTAAAAAAGAAGGCTAATGGGTTCAAACCATTAGAGAAACCAGACTCAAATCTTGTTCCAAACATGATTTTTCTGGAACCATCTACTAGTCAGACTAGTATTCGGTATGAAAAGCCGAAGGATACTCGAGATGTTAAGATGATGAGCATCTTCGGGAAAAAGAAAGGAGTACAACTCCTGAATTCTGAAGAATTTGAATACAATGAAATCGAGCATGAGGTAAAAAACGCCTCAATTCCAAAGCTAGATTTCAAACAGATCTACAAAAGGGGATCATTTGACCTGATGGACAGCCATCATTTCAAATTACTTGAATTCACAACCCCCTCAACAGCAGGAGGAGAGACAGATCTCTTGATATCACTCCAGCTGAAGTTGCCAGAGCACAAGCAAAGAAGTATCAATTTATGCACATTGGAGCAGTCCAAGTCGACATAAAGCTTTTGGCAAGAAAAGGCATCAACTGTTCAGTCCTATGTGTTCTGCAAGACAACCGACTGACAGACTTCCAAGCTAGTTTGTAGGGAACTCTAGAAGCATCACTGTGCAACCAAGTAGCATATTTCAACTGCTTCCCCAACTTCTCAACCAGCCTGAAGGATGCAGCCCACAGTCTCCGACTGAGAGTCAAGACAGATGGCATATCAATGAAGACTGATATGCAAGAATTGGCGATAGTATACAGAATATACTACAAACTGATGAGCACCACAGTAGAGCAGAAGACACGGATTTCCAACATCCCTGGTCTCACTACTGGATTCCTCACCAGCCAGAAGAACCATTCACAGCAGATTCACAAGGTTGCTTGGAATGAAGTAACTTTTCCTATTGAATGGAAATTATCAGGTCCGAAGCTACCAGCAGAAAGTGCAAAAGCAAAAATCTACGAGAGTAGAAGAACTGGAGAAATCAGCCTCAACTTCGACAATCACAGAAAAAGTGATGTCGGTCCTGAGAAGCTCAGGATGAACAACAGTCTTCTGAGAAGAAGCTACAGCACCAGAGAAGCCGGTGTTAGTGGTACAAAACCCACTATTGAAGAGCCAATTTCAGAAGAAAATCTGGAAGCTGATCTGAGCAGACCAGTCCACATGCTTAGAGCTGAGAAGCTCTATGATCTTTATGAAGAAGCTGAGAATTGTGAAAATTCTGAATGATTAGAAAAACTAATCGAAGAAATGAAAGAATTCAAATTCAGAAAGACAAGAAAAGTCTTTCCTTACCAAGATCTTGAAATGGAAGATGGAGAGAGCTCCAGAACTTTCATAAGTAGAGAAAAAGGGAAAGTTAAACTCCCGTTACAGAAAGCCCCCATGGGTAAAAAAGGGGAAAGAAATTCCCAAAGATTCGTCCCCGAGGATAATCTGCCAAGAGTTCCGATCACGAACTACGGCATCTGGTTAAATCTAGACAAGAGTCTAAACAAAAGAAAAACCATTGACCAATGGGTAGACAGCCTGATGATGGCTTTTGCACTTACCCTTGGTAAATTTGAAGCACCAGATTTGCAGGTGTACTATGAAACTACTCTTACCAGAGTGGCAAAAAAGTACTATCTATCCTTCAAAGAAACTGCCAGAGGGAAAGACTGGCTTGAAGAGATCAAAAATTCAAAGTCTCCGTATGATTTTGCAGTACCCCTGTATGATCAGTTCTGTGGAGATCTCTCAAATCTGAGTGAGAAAGCCAAAGAAACGGCAAAGTCGAATATCTATGCGCTCAAGATCTGCGACATGAGATACTTCGAAGAATACCTGAATGAATTTTAGGAATATTACTGTACAATTGGTGAACTAGAGAATACTGATCTAGTTAATCTGTTGCACAGAAAGCTCCCTGAACCATGGAGAACAGCTGTGAGAGAAAGCATAGCTGAGAAGCCAATTGAAAGATTTTCAGTTGGAGGAATTGCCGACAGAATCCGGCAACTACTGAAGGAGCAATGCAAAGCCAATCTTAGAGCTAAGATGGCCAAGAAGCAACTCAAAGGAGTTGAAAATTTCTGTTATGGAATACTGGATATGCCCACAAACTGGGGATGTCATGAATCCAAATTCTACAGAAAGAAGAAGAAAAAAAATTATTACTCTAAAAAATTCAAAAAGAGTAATCAGAAGAAGGATTGGAAATTCAAGAGAAGTTCCAATTACAAGAAACAGCAGGATGAAGATCCTAAGAAGAAGTTCTTCAAGAAAAAGAAGAATTCCCATCAGCATAAACAACCTAGCAAGAAAGCTTGCAGATGTTGGTTTTGTAAAGCTGAAGGTCACTATGCCAATGAATGCCCGGAAAAGGGTAAAAGATCTACTAAAGCTCTCTTTGAAGAATATGAGCAAATAGTAGAAGTAGCAAACATGAAAGGCTACGAAATAGCCTATTCTGATGATGATGAAGACGACAGGTCAGTCTACTCTGCTTGGTCCGAAGAAGAAGATTCATCAGATGAATCTGAGATAGATTCTGAAGTAGAGTACTTCGAATCCAGACAAATGAATGTTTTGAGAATCAAAAATTGGGAAGAAAGCAAGACGGAAACTTTCCTGTCTTCTTATCAGGTGAACCCTGGTACATTCGTCTGTGACTACTGCCTATGTCACGAGAAGAATGGTCTCCCAATGTTTTGTGAAGAGTCTAAGAAGACTTATCACAAAGAATGCTTCATAGCTGAAGCAAGAAGAAAAACCAAGAATGGCAGAGTCAGCCAATTGGTTGAACAAGAATATGAAGAGTATTTCGCTGAGCAAAAGGCGAAAGAAGCATCAAAAGAAGCTGAAACAGCAGCAAAAGAAGCTGAAACTCTATTCCAGGAAACCATGGAACCATCTTCCTCGAAAAAGGAAGAAATCATCGATGAAGATATTGAACTGGTTGAAATACCAGAAAATGTAGAATTGGTGAAACCACCAGAAACTGTTCATCTCTTAGAATGACAAGAGGCTACTGAAACATGGGATCTACTTGGCCAACCATCGGGCAAGTTTGATTATAAAGTCAGATATGACCCTCCGGCATGGTTCAGTAACCCAGACACTAAAGAGATAATTCCTACAGACTGGGATGATACAAAACCTTCCAGTTTTGATACATCTCCCACTCAGGAAAATGTTCCAAAAGAAGAATGTAAACCATTCATTCCTCAGGAACAAGCTCAGGAAAATGAGCTTCAACAACAGAAGGTCGTCTCTACAAGTAGATACAGCAACTACATAGAGATTGGACTCAAGTTCCCTGATCACAGGAAGTATTATCTACATGCCTTTGTAGATAATGGATCAGGATTTACTGTTGCAAAGAGATTTGCAATTCCAGATGAACTCTGGAAAGAAGATAAGAAAAAATCAGCTACTGGTGTTACATTTGATGGAAGCCATCTCACCATGAAACAAGTAGCAAAAAATGTTCATATCACCATTGGTGGAGGAACATTTATCATCCAGAATGTTTGGCAATCTGAAGGCCAAGGATCTGATTTCTTGTTGGGAAATGATTTTATTCTCCAACAAAGATTCATTCAGGATGAAGAAGCGATAGGCTTCAGGAAAGGAGAACGGGTGTTCTGGGCAGACCGACTCACACAAGCAAAAAGTGTCGTTGGTCCTGGTTTTACTACTCAGTATCAGAGATCGCAACAGAATAGTGGTGATCTTACCCCCTACAAGCCCAAATTTGAGCCCATACTCCAAATCAAGCAACAAGGAGAGTTACTTGTTGAAGAAACTGAATCTTCAGAGGAAGAAGAAGAAGAAACTAGTGAAGATGAAGAAGCTAGTTTCATCCATGAGCACAACCTCAAGCATTTTCAGAACAAGCTTGAGTCTCAGCAAATTCCTACTCTTGAAAAAATCAAGAAACTACTCGAGCAGAATGTGGATACAAATCCTCAGAAGTTTTGGGAAAAAGACTCAGTGGTCTGTGAATTGAGATTGCATGACATGAATGCCATCTGTCATGTCAAAGCCATTCCTCAGTACAAAGAGGAAGATCAGAAAGAATTCAGAAGTGATATTGAAGATCTCCTGAACAAGAGATTAATTCAACCCTCCACTAGCCCTCATCATGCTCCAGCATTCTACGTGAGAAATCATGCAGAGAATCTACGAGGAAAAGCTAGAATGGTTATTGACTACAGAGATGTCAATAAGAAGACTGTCAAAGACGGTTATCAAATTGCTCAAGTAAGAGTATTGATTAACCAGCTCAGATGAGCCAAAGTCTTTTCGAAATTCGATGCAAAGTCGGGTTTCTGGCAGGTCAAGATGCATCCTGAGAGTGTACCTCTCACTGCATTTGGAACACCACAAGGCCATTACGAATGGTTGGTAATGCCTTTTGGTCTCAAGCAAGCTCCCTCAATCTTCCAGAGAAAGATGGACAACATCTTCAAGCATGTAGCGGAGTTCTGCGTCGTCTACATAGATGACATCCTGGTCTTCTCCAAAAACTGAGAAGAACACATGAAACACCTCCATGAGGTAGTAAAGCTGATAGTTCAGCATGGAATTATCCTAGGCGAGAAGAAAATCTTCTTTATCCTCGATGAAGTTGAGTTCCTAGGAATAAACATCAAGAATGGAGTGATAAAACTCCAACCACATATCCTTGAAAAGATCTGGAAGTTTCCAGACAGAATTCCTGATGCTAAGAGTTTAGAGAGATTCCTTGGTGTCATAAATTATGGGAGAGATTTCATCCCTAAGATCTCAGGGTTAACAGCAATGTTATCTCCTAAGACAAATTCCAAAAGAAAATGGAGCTTCACAGAAGATGATGAAAAGATCGTGAAGCAGATAAAAAATCTCTGCAAAAACCTCCCTCCTCTTCAACAACCAGAAGAGAATGATGAAATTATCCTCCAAACAGATGCGAGTGATAATTACTGGTCCGGTGTGGTTCTAGCGAGAGTGCCTGGAACTAACATTGAAAAGATCTGCAAATTTTGTGGTGGCAAGTTCAGCCCTGCAGAACTGAATTATCCCACAGGGGAAAAAGAAATTTTAGCTGTCAAGAAAACGATTTTAAATTCTCCAGCATATCTTGGAAAAACTTTACTGTCCGCACCGATTGTGCTAGAGTAAAGAATTTTAAAAATTTTAAACTTGACAAAGCTGCTGATAGAGGAAGATTAGCAAACTGGCAATTATTTCTTAACCAATATGATTATACTGTTGAATTAATTGCCGGTAACAAGAACTATCTTGCAGACGCATTGACTAGAGAACTGGCAATGTTCAGCCAAAGAGAAGACGACGAAGGTCGTAATCCTAGAAGCAGAAGGACTGGGAAAGAACAGGAACCTGAAAAGGATCCCAAAGAAACTAAGGAAAAAATCCTTAGAAGATTTCTGCTAAGCTCAAAAGGCTTGGCCTCAACTGATCAATCCCAGGGTAAAGGATTGGCTAGCCCGTCTCAAACGGCAGACGATAAAGGCACATCAAGACCGTTGATGGCTGCTGCTTTGCCAAAAAGCAGACCAACTCCAAGTGGAGTTATAAATTTTTTTAATTATGAATTAAGAACTTTTGATACTCCTGTGTTCAGAACTGGCAGGAGACTAGCTTATCACCAGAAGGCAATCCTGGATAATCTCTTATTTGTCTTTCAAGAAAGAAGCAGTGGTCTGATGTTTCCAGCTCTCTTTGCATTAGCTGAAGAACTTTACGAGCATGGAAGGCCACAAGGTGAAGAGCTTCATACGCAGTAGAGTGCTGTCAGAAAAGAAAAGGTTCAATTCCTGGAAAGTCCTGAAAGTGCTAGGATCCCTATCATGGCACTTAATGAATCAGACTGGCATGAATTCCACTGTCTGATAGGAAGACACAATCCAGAAGACCTAGTTCCTCCAACCCTCTTTATAGTCTCAGGACCATATGTTGGAAGATACCTGGTAAATGTTCAGAGTGAACATCCCCAAGAACACAAGCTTTGGCTTGTTGAAAATGGTTTTGTCCATAATCTGTGGACTAAGACTAATGATGATCTGAAAGGTTTGCCGCCTATTATTGTTAACACAGTCAAGAACATCAGAAAAAATGACTGTACACTTCGTCTGAAGTTCAGATCCACTCCCCCAGAATGGATCCAGAAGGCAAACGGTGAAGTTGAATATATTTCTCCATATCACTATGTGAGAATTATCCCAAAGAAATATCTTCAACCAGCCTGTGTTGGGTACAATGGTCAACCAAATTCTAGCATTCCCTGGATGAAGGCCATGGCCCTGGAATACATGAAGAAGATCATCGCTGAAGATATCAGCAACACCTTCCTGGCAGCAGGAGAGAAAACCATAATCACTGCTTACGATCATTCTGACGTAGTCAGCAGTGACCTATTCCTATCTCTAACCAGAAAAGAGATAGACTCGACAATGGCATGCATGCGCTGGGTGGAAAAGCTTGAAAATGACAACCACCACAAAATGTATGTTGATACAGACGTCGAGGATAATGCAACAACAACTCGCATGGCCCAGACAGACAACAACTCCTTTGTCTTTGGCCACCAGTCTGAAACGGACGAGAACATGTGAAGCTATAGGTGAAGAATCAGCACCAAAATAGCAACTGTAGACTTTTAGACTTTTCTAAAGCTACTTTTGCTTTTTCCTTTTCAAAAGAAAAAGGACAAGTGAAAAACACTTCACTTCTCACCTTTTGCTTTTCCCTATCCGACCTCCACCAGCAGGAGCACTCAGAAAAGCAGGAGTCACGGAGTTGTTCTGTACATTTTTGTGTTTTGAATTCTAGTTTGAGTTCCGCTCCCTATATAAGGAGGCTTAGCTTCTCTTAGAAGGAATTGAAAGGCAGCTTCGAAGAAAAACATAGCAGTTCAAAAATATAGAATAGATTATTGAGCAGAAGAGTCTTCTCTCAAGTAGTATAGCAGTGTGCTTCCCTTCCTGTTTAGGTGTGAAGTAGTGTGCTTTCATCAAGTAAGTAACTGTTCTCATTCTTATGGATAGCTAAACAGTTTTTGCTGTTTACCTGAGAATGAGGCTCTGAATGTTTTAACTATATGTTTATTTGAATAAATTCATATGGTTGTTCACCCACTTCTTTAAACTAATATAGTTTTTATTAGTTCATTTCTATTATGATAATTGTCAATCGTAAGTTACTATGCATGTCATTCATGTCATTCTTAGTTTACTCTTTAAAATGCATGCATCCGATGGAAATCCAAGGTTCTAAATACTTTACTGTTCATCTGAGAGAATCAGTTTTTAAAACAGAAAAAATTAGGACAAGCAGCAGTGATTCCGCCCTGTGAGTAGCCGCTTAGACAAGGAGTCGTTAGGCGAAATGTGGCATGTTGAAGGCTAGTCTTGTTTTCGTTTTGACGTTTTAAATGCTGTTCCTTTTTGTTGAATAGAATTGTAGAAGAATCCAAAGGTCAACATAGGATACAAAAGGCATTTGTTTGTTTAAACCTTCCCTGTTAGTCTTTGTCTATCAACAACAGTTTAATACCGAAGTGTTGGGCAGTTGGGAAAAATACCAAGGCTTTTTGGGTATACGGGAAAAGACCCATATATATATCTTGGTGGAATTGTGTGTGTAGTTCACTATCGTTGTACAATGTGATAATATTGAGGAAAATAAATGATTTTGGAAAGAAAAGACGGTTTTATCGGCTTTGAGTTTTGAAAGACGTAAGTATGATTTTGGTGATGATTTTGAGTTGAGAAAACAATATTTGGGAAATGATTTTGTTATTATTTCAAGGTTGTTGGAGATGAGGAAACAATATTTGAAAAATGATTTCATTATTGTTTTGAGGCTGTTGGAGATGAGGAAACAATATTGTGACAGCCAGTATGGTGATCTGTGTGATGATCTGCATGATGATTTTGTGTAAATGATGTGGGTTGTTGTTGAGTGATTGATGTTGAGATTGTTGATGTGGTGATTGGTGTGATGAGTAGATGAATGTGTATTGATTTCTAGTTTATTTCTGGTATTAAATTGCTTGATTTTAATGTAATCTCCTTAACTAAATTCTACGCAGGGATTACTGTTTTTTGAATTGATTGTTTTAATGTAATCTCCTGAGCTATATTCTGCGCAGGGATTACTGCTTTTTGTATTGATTGTTTTTAATGTAATCTTCTGAACTAAATTCTACGCAGGGATTACTATGATTTCTACTGATTGCTTTTAATGTGATCTCCTGAACTAAGTTTCTATGCAGGGATTACTGATTATACTTAATTCAATTGTGAGTGCAGTTGTGATTTGACATTTGTAGTGGGTTGTGAAATGAGTTGTGAGGTCATAATTTTGACAAGTGCATTAAGTTGAGAGGAAATGAGTTTTATTTTGTGGTTGTGTCGTTGAGACTAAAAATGATTTGAGACGTCACTAAGGTCACAACTACATTTGTTGAGAGAAATAAAGGTTGGTTTTATAGATTGTTGTGTTTTAAAACGTCACTTGATGAGTTTGATTGTTTAGTTGAAGTCTTGTGAAATTAGATGCATCAGTTGAGAGTCAGAGCATGTGAGTTTTTAATTTTGAGTTAACTTACGTGAGCATGATATGGTAGGATATGACTTGATGTTTTTGTTGTGATAATTGTATATCGATTTTGTTAGGATTTAAGCATGTGTTTCTGTTTTGTTGTTTTGAGTTTACTCACATGAGCTTGCAAAAACTTAATGGGTTTGTTGTTTCAACCTGGTGCACTATTTCATGGTGTAACGGTTTATCCTACAGATTAGGGTGAATGTAATGGGAGCTGAGAGGTATCTTGTTGTTGCAGTTATAGGCTTAGAAACTTGTTAGTCTTCCGCTGTGTAGTGAGTGTGGTGAGTTTGTTTACTTATTAAATTGTAGATTCAGTTTAATTTGTAAACTTTTAGTGTAATGTAATATCTGACTCTAAAGAATGAGTCTATATTGACATTGTGGGTTCAGGGCATCTTTGTTTACTTGTTCTTTAAAGAAAAAAATTTCAGGTGTATAGTATTGATGTATGAACTATCACGCCTTGAGTATTTATGTTTTTTTATTTGTTTATTAATTGTGTTTGAAAATCGGGGCATGACACTTCATCTCCAAGTTTTATGCACTTAGAGTAATGCATTAGATATCTAACCGGATTGAAATGCATGACTTAAGTAGTTAAGTATTACACCCGAGAGGGGTTGGTTGACAGGGGCGGAGCCATAAATGAGGGAGGCCAATATAAGAAGGATAAAAATATATATATAAAAAATAAATTCAATGACGAAGCATAGTCTATAATATGATATAGTTTTTAAACTGAATTATAAATCAAAATGAGACTCATCAGATTGGGAGTTCATAGTACATGTATTGAATTTTGATGCGAATACTAATGGAGAAATCAAACTTTAATCTCTAAATGTAGTTGCAAACTCGCAGTTGAAAATTTGTTCTCTTCTCCCCCCCCCCCCCCCCCCTCCATGCGTCGTAATGGTTTGAATTGATTTTGATCAGACAAAAAAACTTAAAACAATTAAACAGCCAACCACTTGGTGTAGTAAGGTTCGAGTCCCAACTCCCACTAGTTTGTGGCCAGTAAGTTTGAGGGGCTTTCGGGTTTGTGCGTCCGCGGTGGGAGATTAGTCTGGCTTTGCTGGGATACTCTCATGGACCTTGGTCTGAATCTACTAACTCGCTAACGTAACCGAAGTGACCTGCTACCTCTCTTCCAATCCAAAAAAAAAAAAAGTGAAACGGTCCTTTTGTATGTATGATTGTAGTAGGACTCAATGACTTTTTTTTTTTTTTTTGAGCCCAACCATTTTATATATATGTATTAGAATTACTTACTTTATATTGAATTTCAAACTAACCAATCAAATAAGGTAGGTGGGACCAATTCATGTACTAATACATGTTGATATGTAGTCAATCACGTAGGGGTGCCAACAGTAGTAATTGTGTGTATAGAATTGAGTTTCAACTAGATCACAAACATCAATTGCATATGTAGCCAGCTCCGTCCCTGTTTGCTTGATATCATCAAAGGAGCATGTCCCTTGTCATACCCGAGAGGCCAATGTTGAGCGTTCGAGTCCTATGTTTAGCGTTCAAGTCCCAACTCTCACCAGTTTGTGGCCAATACGTTTAACTAGCCTTCGGGTTCGTGCGCTTGTGGCAAGGGGATTAATCTAGTTTTACTAGGATATCCTCGTGGACCTCGATACGAATACTGACTGACTATGTGTGTGTGTGTTACTAACTCACTAATGTAATTGAAGTGACTTGCTACCTCATATTCGTTAAAAAAAACAAAAACAAAAAAAAACCAAAAAAGATCGAGACGAATTTCATTCATCCCTAAACACATGATTATATATACCATTTTCTTTTCAAAAAAAAAAAAAAACACATGATTATATATCTTTCATATAATTAATAACTAGTCAGATTTTCGTGTTAGGAGTTAGGGTACAAACTATATAATTATCATATACCAAGAAACTAATACACACACAACCACCACAGGCCAGTGGTCGAGTTGGTAAGAGTCTTCTAGTGTGGAATCCCTGCACTCGAGTTCGAATCATGCCGACGCTGATTGGAGTTAAATCTCAATCTATTCTTGGTGACCAGGGAAGAGGAAGCGTTCTGACATAATTCCCCGGCACTGATTAATCTCTGGGCCTAAGAAGCCTTTGAGAAACAATGTGATATCGATAAAATACACACACACACAAGTCCAAATCTCCAATAAGCTAGATAGGAAGCACCATTAACTTACATGTAACTACAAAAAATTATGATAACTTGTAGGCTAGGCCTCATTTGGTTTGGGAAAAGGAAAGTAATTTCTTTGTCTTTCTCATGGGAAGGGAAATGAAATTTCTAAAGAACTTTCCATTCCGATATTTGGTAACATAAGGAAAATCAGTCAGAAAGTTGTTAAAAAATTTATAATTTATGCAATAAAATAATGTGCTGTGAGTAATAAATTAATGCAAGGAAAGAATGGAGGAAATGGAACGAACCATTCCCCCCCCCAAAAAAAAAAAAAGAAGATATTTTTCTTTGCTTCAACAAAGTATTTCCTTTCATTTTACATCCCAAACGCAAGGATGGAATTACTTTTCTTTCCTGATGCTTATTTTCTGTGAACCAAACAAGGCCGTAAATTGAATTTGCAGAGTCAAATATAACTAGCTAGGCAAATGTAAGTAATTAACTACAGTTATTATATAATCATTACCAGTTAACCCCGGACCAGTATAAATAATATTCGATGATCAATTCGAATCCAATGGATGATCTAAATTGTTGGAAGAGGCAGAGGCATGCATGAATTAAAGGCGCAAGAATTAAGGTAGCCTGGCAATTGATGGTTAAAAATAACCAACCGTAGTTTGTTAATGGTCGATGACAGGGAGATAAGCGCCAGCTTGCTAGCTAGCTCATAGATTCCGAGACCCCTACTCAGTATATATATAGTGATTTCTTCCAGCTTTCCTACCAAAGCTTCCTCCCGCATCTCACCCTGCTCAACGCAGGGAGGAGACTACCGCGGGAAGGAGAAGGAGGAGATCTCGAAGCTAGTCTCTACCTATCTAGATTTCCGAATTATCATATCGTTATTTATCTATATATAAACAACAATGGAAAACCAATCTCAGGCAGACAACAAGCAGCTGGTGATTGCCATCCCGGCCGACCACACCAACCTAGCCACTGATCACCACGAAGATCATGAAAATGCTGCAGCCCCCGTCACACCAGCCACACAGCTAGCAGCCGCTAAAAAGAAGCGTGGAGGTAATCAAATTCTGAAGGCGGCCATGGTTCTGCTCCGAAGTCGTTCTAGAAAATCTTCCAAAGCCGCCTCCGTGGAAGAAATGACCCCCAAAAGCGCCTGGAAGCGCCTCGTGGGGTCTATGCGGCCGTTGCACCTCCAGAGCAACCATTCCTCACCTCCGCCGCCTTTATTTGAGATCGCTGCACCTTCAACTCCAACGGGGTCTGAACGATACGAAGACGTGCTCCCTCCACCCATGTCTCCTGCCCACAGCACCGGTCTCGTGTCCAGATCCTCATCCGAAGATAGCATGCAGAGCAAATACGCTTCTGCTGTCAATCTCCAAGAGCTGGACCGGAGCGAGCAGGACGAAGATAAGAACAAGGGCGAGGTTGCTAATATATATGGTGGTGACGATGAGCACATCGACGCCAAGGCCGAAGAGTTCATAGCTCAATTCTATCACCAGATGAAGCTTCAACAATCGGATTAAGGTCAATTGGTTGAACTAAAGCCAATCAACCAACAACCTATACGGAGGCCGATCATGCGCGCATCATCACTATATAATTAAGTTGAAACTAGCTGCTATCTAATATCGGTTCCAATTGGGTCATTTCAATGGTGTTAATTAATAATTATACAGCACCATGTTATGCCCATGGCTGCAGGTAAAACTTAACTATATCAATGAATGCATGCATGTATGTGCCCCTTTGGCTAACTTGCTTCCATTATTGATATATATGATCTAGCTTAAGCTGGAATAACTTCAGAAATAAACGGTGTGTGTGTGTATATTTAAAATTTTACTTATAGGTGTTGGCTAGCTAATTCTATCAATGAAGAATCAATATAAGACAGCGTTCACCTCATGAAGATGTATGTAGAAATTAATGCCTCTGTTTTCATTTATTTCTATTTTTATTTTTGTAACGTCTTTGTGTGGTTAGCATTTCTATAGTATTCACAAACATAGAAATCGCACGTGATAACTATAACCGAAGACCTTAGGATGATACGATGACATCATGAGCGATCAATATGTTGTTTGTTCTGTGACTCGATCTTATGCTCATACTTTTTTTTTTCCTTTAACTTTAGACTAACTAATAAGGTATAGTATCTGCTAACGTAAAAGTCGTTAGAAGTCCACTTAATAAGGAAACACCGAGTATATATGTGAGCCTCACGTCGCAATTTCAAATCTCGTTGATATCCTAAAATGAAGGAGGTGGGAACACCTAGTACAAAATCATTTTGTAGATTCCCAAGCAATGAGGAACATACTAATAAGGTATAGTATAGCTTCCAACTCTATTAATTGGACCCATCTCAATTTTCTCATGTACCTCACTCCCCCTTGTGTCGTCCAAATATGATGTCATCTTGAGATTGAAGCGCCATGGTGTCAAGAATGGCACCTAATAAAATAAAATCTTCTTCACTTTGCAGGTATGGTGGGATTTAGTGGAGTATTTTATTTTATTAGGTGCCATTCTTTTGCTTTGAGGCATAAAATAAGATTTAAATGAAAATAAATTCATGAGGGACGTCACCTGAGTAAATATAGAGGGGTCTCAATAGAATTTCTCCCAACTCATTGTATATATGCATATAAGACATATAGAACTCTGCTTATTAAGCGAGTAGTTTAGAACAATGAGAAGAGAAGGTAGCTACTAGCTACACGTACATGCTTTAGAATTAATTCGAGGACGTTATTAATTAATTAACGTGGCCGGATCTGCTAGCATTGAACTTGAATGAGAAGAAGCTGCATGCTGATCCATTGATGAGGCTGCAGAGAGGAGCATGCATGCTTATTAGCTTAGCCTAGTGCACGGTCGTCAGCCAATGAGACCTTGCTTAGCCTACTGGAACGACTAGGTACAACTGTTTTTTCGACTGCATGATCATCACTACTTGTGGTGAGCCTATTGCCTCCTCCACCTCTTCTACTACTCCGGTGGCGGCTGCTTGAAGCATAATAAATAGCTCTTGATGCAAGTGCTTTTCCGAAGCTGCTGCTACTGCAGGCCTTGGCTGATGAACAATATTGTTTGCTGTTTGATGAATACTGGAATTCACAGCTGGAAGTTCTGTCCATGTTATTTGTGCTGCCATTTTCTGTGTCGTTCTCTGCCTTTAATGCTTCAGTGGTAGCTACATTAATAAGTTTAGCCATACAGCTGACTATGCTTTTCTAATACTAATTCTCTAGCTAGCAAGCTACCTCGATGAGAATACCAAGAGGCTGAGAACGAGAGAAGGGGTTATGGGTTATCAGATTATCACTATGCATATAAATATAGGGAGAGCCAATCTCGATCATCATACTTGCCAGAGTCGTAAAATAACTAAAGTTACCTGTACGTAGGAAAGTGGAATGAGGCGTCTAACTGAAGCTTGGTTGAGGTAAATAAAGTTGGATCTTGGCTGAAAGGAAAGGCTAGCTAGGGAACGCATTTGCCTTGCTATTACAAACTCAATCTTTTAATTCACCAACTAGCAAAGTTATGTATATCTTTGACATGAAGAAACTAAATATACCAAATTATCTAAAGCAAGGTCTTTGATCTACATATGTGCCATATACATGTACTTTCTTTTCTTGTTCGCGAGCTTTGGAGTAGACAGAGATGACTGCTTAATTATTCCTTCTTTATCTTTTTACCCAAATCAACAGGCTGCATTTTCTTGATGCATGCCTTTAGTAAAATGAGCATTGCCTCATGGAGTCATGGGTGTCAAAAACACCAGGTCATCTAATTTCACATGAAAACTGTGTATGACTTATGCATAGATTAATTTTTTGTTCCCACCATGAGTACCAAGAGAAAGCTCTCTACGGTTCTTCCCCGTCAAAAGGGCTTCAATGCGTCATATGTACTCTTCCCTCTTATCTCCCTTATCAGACAAAGAATCAATGTGTTGGATGGCTTGATATACAAACCCACTGTCATGTTAGGTCTCCATCCCACAATTCTTTTCAAAAGAAAGTCATAATATATCTGAATATTAGAATAATTTCAACTCGAGTTACAACTAATAGGAGGCTTGGTCACTACGTTTGTAATATACAGTGCCTCCAAACTTACAAATGTAATGGCCACTAAAAATTTTGCTAATACAGGGGGCACTGGTTTGACATCTTATTACAGTTTTATATATACGCCTTTCATGTGTAAAATGCCAGAAATAAGACCCCAAAATAAAATCTCAAGTATTACAAACACTAGGGTACCCCAATTCTTTGAGTGGACTATCACCTGCAGTAATGCTTCAGCTCCATCAACCTGCATGTCATATTCAGTCTATTATTTAGTATGAATTTAATTCTTCCAAACCAACGAACATATTCAGAACTCCCCAAGTCTATAGTAAGTATCTTGAAAGACTACACCACTACAGCAAAGAAAGGTACTATACCAAGTTGTTTTCAGGGGACTGCCAATAGAAACCTTGCAATCCTACTGAGAAAAGGTCACAAGCAGCAAAAGCATATATAAGGAGCGCATTCATCCCCATCCATTGCAACAATACTGTGGGCTTTCTGCAATGTTTGACATCAACCTGCATGTGCATAAGGTATAGATAAATAAGGCACATTAATCTTTGAAAAATTTTCTGCAATTTGTTTCTTCTTCCTAGGATGTATCATTCATCTCTATGCCAATCCTTGCAATAAAAGGATTAAAGACCATTATGCAAGTCAAAGGAAACATGACAATTCTAAAGCCTGCCCTCACAGTGTCACAATGACAAGCGAAATCTAGTAAATCCATTCAAATTTCTTTAAATGTATCTGTATCAGCGCAACAATGCATGGAATTAAATCAAGCCCATCTGATCACATTTCCTTAAGGAATACCTCTCAGAATTTAATAAGAATCATTGCATAAAAATACAACTTACTATGTAGAAGATAATACTTAAGATCAAGCCTGATGCTCCTGCTGTAATGCATGCATAGCTCAGTGTGTACAGTGGTTTACAGAAAGGAATACCTGATACACCATCCATTACTCTCAGAGGAAACACAATAAACTCCTAATGCAAAAAGAATGAATAATATATTTATAACTAGAAGATATACCTAGCATCTCCAAAACAAAACCAAAGATTAGAATAGGAAAGGAAGACATGCACCATAACAGTACCCTCTGGTTTTGGTCCTGCAGCAAAAGAAAGGATTCAATCCATCAAAGGGTCAAATCTTGAGAACTAAATTACATGATTGACAACATGTCAGTGATGTCACCACTGCAATGGATGGTGTCGTAGATAAACAACAAGAAGCATCATACCTTAAAGTGCAATAATATGTGCCCAAAATGCAATCCCACAAAACAAGTAACAGCAGCCATCAGAGAGCTAGGAATAAGAAAAAGGTGTATAAAGTCAAAGACCAATTGTACTTATTAATTGACAGAGAGAGAGAGAGACAGAGACAGAGACAGAGCAGAGAGAGAGACAGAGACAGAGACAGAGACAGAGAGAGAGAGAGAGGCAAGGAAGACAGAAATTAACCTTAAGATTCCCTCTGGGTCAAATGGTGCAAGGCACCAGCCAGGAGAATTAGGAGGCAGCGGTCCATAGTCGGGAGAATTAATACTGCATTCCTGTGGCATACAGGGTTAACATCTTTTAAAAAAAAAAAAAACCCATAAACTGTAATAAAAGAGGGTAAAAGCCGAGACTCATTTAATAAATGCAGTTACAAGTAAAAACCAAGGAGAATGACCTTTGTTCTTCTGTAAACGGGATGTTGGTAAAGATGATGTTCACCCAAAATAACGCGATCGATAAAACCAACAGCATTGCAAGGAGGTTGAAGACTGCTTCTCACATCACAATAAATCTACGAAATAAATAGGGTGTTTCAGTTTGGAGGCAACTAAAGGGGAATATACTCATAAAGTAGTCAACACTGATTACGTTATCTACTTCAACTTCATGTCAAAGTGGTGAATATCTAATAGGTAACAATGGATTTCAGTCGTTCACAAGGTTTCAAGAATTTGTTGATATCCAGGCATGTCTGCTGATAGATTGCTGTGTCTTACACAGCTCGTGGGTTGAAGAATATATCTCCAATGTTTTGCCAATATCATCGTACTGATATCCTTGGTATTGTGAAGCAGCTTACCATATTTCAACCAATATTTGAATGAAGTTGAGAGTAAAAGAAACTGGATTTCAAGTCAAACACCCACGACCCACCTACCCTATCAATTAGTATGCTTATATATGTAATGTTGGTCAGAAAAATGGGATTATATAAGTTGCATGGACATAACAATTCATTAGATGGATCCTAGCTATTCATGGAGGGATAGTATGGAGCTGAATGGAATATATATTTCATGTTCAAGCAAATAATTCGAACTATTTTGTTTATACGATTTGATATGACTATTATGTGTGTAGATGGATCTTCATCTACTTTTGACTCGTAGGACCTCTGAGTGGATGTATATGGACTTGTCATCTACATTCTGAACCTCGATGTTGAAAGATACACATAATTTTCATAATATCTTCCGATATATTTCTTCAATGAAAACTATCTGTTGATATATTCTTAAAATTTGAAAGCCAATATATTTGAATAACTTAAACAGGATCGTGCACCAAACTTAACAACCTCAGTATTGTCCATCCACAATTAGTAATGCAAAGAAAGAAATATATAACTCACAGTTTGAGTACCAGAGGTAAGAGCAGACAAATCCATGCGCGGAGCTTCATATTCCCAACTTGGAACTAAGAGACCATACAGCAAGCTCATATAAAATGAGCACAATCCTATAGCAAACAACCTGCATGGAAGTATAGAAGGTACAACTCGTGATCAAGAATATAGAAACAGAAAGAGAAACAAATGCATGGATAATCTGATTCTTAATAATCTAAACATCAGCCATGATGATTTTTTTCCCACATAGGCAGATTAAAATTGCATAAATTCCCAGACAGTGAACAAATTACAAGGATAAATAGAAATGTCTAGCAGAACTGACCACTGAATGTAGTATTTCCTAGCGAAACCAACCAGTGAGTCGACCATTATGTTGTTAACAAGCCAGATTTCCGACATTGAAGCCAACAGATATCCAATCGATATCCTCTGGAAATCACAAGTACCCATTTTTAAATAGCAAAATAAATCCTAATTAAAGCCAGGAAAGGTAATGATACAAACTTCTGATTCATCATCCATAAGAGTAGAAAATTGAGAACTCAATGATAATACCTGTAGTACACCTAGCCAACGTATCTTTCTGACATCAACTCCATATGTTAAGTGTTTACGCCCATGGAAATACCCACCTAACAACACATTCCAAAATTAAAAAGAGACTACCAATTTTCATTTACCACATCAACTATAAATGAAAGTACAAATGTAGAGTGCCTCAGATCTAGTATTGCAGGTGTGTTATACAATGTAAGCATGAAATATACAGGAAACAATGCGTATTGATTAAAAAGAATACAGCTGTTCGATCAATATAGATAAGAGAAGAATCAGGAATCGGTAGTTTGCAACAAGTTTGATCTTATCACAATGCAATAGAACAATAGCAGCCTACCTTGCAGTAACAACCCCAAGAGGAAGAGATTTACTGCACGAAGCATGACTTTCTTGGTGGCAGTTTTCTTGTTTGATATTTTCTGCATGGTAACAGAGAGCATCAGGGCAGCACATGGCAATCTGTAAGTAGGGCATAGAAGTAATCCATTGCAGCAAAGTGCTTATTCTAAAAGAAAAGCAAGCTTCTCCACACTCATAATCAAGTCATTTTTATGAAGACATAACCACTGCCACATACTGACATACAGAAGGATTTCCGGAAAAAAATAAAAAGAAGGGGGATTTTGCAGTCAGTAGAAGAAATAACTTGGTACCTTGAATGCTAGACCAACGGAGACACCAACAAGAAACAGGAAAAATGGCATTACAAAATCTGCAAGTGTAACACCGAACCAGGGAGAGTGATTTATGGATGGGAAAGCTCCTCCAGCATCGTCAACCAAAATCATCAACTGTTGTTAATTGTTACAGAAAACTAATGAGGTCAAGTACAAAGGAAAGCACGAAAAAACCAGAGAAAAATGTTGACAAGCGTGAGTGAGTGAGTGAATAATTTTCGAACTTTAGTATATAACCAAATGAAGTCGAATTGAATCACTGTAAATAAATCAGAAATCAAAGAAAGACAGGGTATGTTTATATCAATCAGATTGTGCTACAAGTTTGACGGAGGGGGTCGTACCGCAACGGTGAGGCCACGGAAGACGTCGAGTGAGGCGATGCGTTGATTAGGTGTCGGAGGACCTGAGCCGTTGGAAGGTGATGAAGGAACAATTCCTTGGGATGACGAATCTCTGTCTCCGTCTCCGTCTCTGTCTCTGTAGGGGTGAAGAAGAGGAGCGACGTCAATGACCGGAGACATCTTCACTTGTCTGCTTCAGTGGCAGTAACTCCGCCGTGATCTGATCGGATGAGTCGTGCCACATTTTTGAGTCTTCTAAAAAAAAAAAAAAAAATAATAATAATAATAATAATAATAATGCCACATTTTTTTTAAGGGTATAACTGTCATTTTGATAACATTCTGAAAAGAACAAAATCTAGTTTCCAGTGAATTAGGGAAAATTTTAGGGAGAGGATCCTCTCCTAACATTCTAATCTTCCTAACCTACCTAAGTTTTTCATCACAAGATGCCACGTGGATAAAATCACATCTAATGGCTGCTATTACTTGAACTCAATTTTGATTTGTTTTTTTTCACCAAAACCCAAATACAAAGTAGACTTGGACTCTCTCTCTCTCTTCATTCATCGACAGAAACCGCTCCCAACCCAGCCATTCAGGAGCTGAGATTTTCGTCCAAGATATGGAGATTTTTGGTTTTCTAGCAATTAGTTGAAATCTACATGAGATTCTAGCTTGATTTTGCAGAAAGATATTTGTTTTTGTATATACCTGTTAAGTGTTTTGGATTGGAGAAGCTTTGATTGGGGAGAGTTTGGATTAAGAGTTGAGGAAATTTGATTAGGGATGTTGTAATTGCTCGGAGTTTCAAAACTTTTCTGCATTGAATTGACTTCATGGTTTCTGGGTTAGGAACTAGTGTGGCAATTAGTGGGTGTGTAAGATTTAAACTTTTTGGGGAAATAGAAAATTGCTGGCTTGATTTGGATGCGGATATGGTTTATGGGTTTTGTGATTTGAGCTTGGAATGGTGACTGTTCAATTGAAGAGTGTTGGTTTTGTGGTTGAGGGCAGAAGGAGGTTGTAGTTTGTAGTTGGGGATATACTGCCTGAAGTATTATGAGCTGAGAGAATGAAGACCAACACTTGCCGATCGTGTAAGTCAAAGAATAAGAGAAAGAAAGGGAAAACCTAAGCCATTAGATGTTACATCTAGACACGTGTCAATTTGTTGTTCAAAGCTTAGGTAGGTTAGGAAGATTAGAAGGTTAGGAGAGGATCCTCTCCAAAAATTTTAAGAAGGATACATCAACTTTAAGTGACTATGCATTTTGATACACTAAGTTACAAATTATGAACTTTAGTACATGAACATTTGCCTCCAACCAAAAGAGTTGTACAAGACGTTAATGACGCCGTTAGAAGGTGTGCCACGTGACAATTATTTAGGGGTAAATCCATCTAAACGGTTTTTCACTCCATTTTAGCACATTTTCTGTTCGAAAATGCTGTAGCAATGGTTCCCACCAGAAATTTTCCAACTGTTCATCAATCTCTATTAAAATAGAAGGGAAAATTCCAAGTGGGGTACAAACTAACTGAAAATACAAAGTAATAGAAAGTCAAACATAAAACCAGCAAACCAAAATTACAGTACTTAATTAATGTCAAGTAGAAAACCAAATTCCCAACCAAATTTGGTAGCCAAATTGTTCATAGGCCTATTACATACTCAAAAGGCTCAAAAACTACCTGTTACAAAAAAGCTCTAATAAAGCATGGCATTTGCAATATAACTGAAGAAAACAGATGCCATAATAACAGAGTGGTGTTTTCATGGCCACAACTACCCAAACTTGTTGCCTAATATCTTGCTTCATGGTTTTCACAAGGCTCTTTGCAGTTTGGGCTTTGGAACTTGAACAGATGCAGATGTAGATGCAGAAGCTGCAGCCAGCCTTGGTGATTTCCTTAGTATAAACTTCTTCCTCCCTGCAGTCTTCTTCACTCGCTTGCCTGAGCTAGCAGGTCTCTAATGCATTTGCTCAGTCTAGGTAATGATGAAATACACAAGTAAATAAATACAACAACCTAGGCAAAAAAAAAAACCCACATCAATGCAAAAATACACAGAACTGCATATAACTTACCTCAGAAATTGGATGCAGAACAATGTTAGTGTTTTGAGAAAACATAGTAGTCCCATCATCACCTCCAAAGTCAATGTTAACATTGACATTTAGGTTTACATTTTGATTCTCATTCACCATTGGGTGCATGGTAGATGAAGCTTGAGATTGAAAAAGATTAGCATTATCAAAGTTTGATTCTTATGTAGGCAGTGGTTCTCCATTTGGAATGTGGACATCATATGTGTTCTCTGCTGCTGGTTGAACATTAGGTGCATCATTAGCAGGCTGAACATGCACTTGTTCAACTTGAGGCTCACCTACTGCATTCCCACCCTACATAATTTGTACCATACCATAAGTCAACTTTTCTACAAACACATATAATGTCTGTAATGTCCCATTGAAAATGTAAAACATATACCAAAGTTATAGGAGTTAATGTGGTTACCTGGTTCCTTCTTTGACAAGTCCTCTTATTGTGACCCTTCTAGTGACATATGCCACAGGTGATCTAAGAGTAGTAGCTTTTTGGGAGCCTTTCAACTCCAGCAGGTAGAGGTTCCTCATGGACACAAATATGTAAATCCAATTAGTATAAGATAGAAATTACATGTTTAGATCCTAAAACAGTGCTCAAACACTGTATGTACCTGATTTCTTGGTCCTCTTGGTTTTGGGCCTCCCTAGCTACCTCCTATACAATAGAGGTGCTATTGCCCTAGATTTTTGTCCCATTCAACCACACCAACAATGGGAATTATGACAACTTCATATGCATCTAGATATTTCTTCCTAGTATACCACTCAGAAACAAAGTCATCTGGGCTCCAACCTTTGCTATAAAGTGCAACAATAACATGTTCACATGGGAGTCCAAAGAGATCCCATCTTCTGCAAGTGCCGGACTTCATATCTAGTTGCACAGAATGTTGACTGATTACTTCACTTTCACATGCAACCCCTCTTCCTTGCAACTCAAACCTCTGCTCACTTGACTCCAATGCCCTGTAATCATGACTCCAGGTAGCATTCTTCTTCAAAAGCTTTTCAATTCTGGGTCCAACCTTGCATGTCCACTTGGCTACAGCATTTCTCCTATTGGTCAACCTCACTATAAGTGCAATCCTGATATCCTCCAAACAGGGGATAATTAACTGTTTTTTTCTTGCCTCCAGTACACGTTCGTTGAATGACTCACTGTGGTTGTTAAGGTGAATGTCACACTTCAATGTGTCATTGAAGTGTGACCTTGACCAACAAGAGGTAGGCCTATCGGCACACTATTTCCAAGCATTGTATGATGCCTTCTACAAGTTCTCCATTGTTTGTGTTATACTTAGTGGTATTTGACCTTGCCACTGCCCAAAAGAGTTGCTTCAAAGCTAGTCCAGAATGTCCTTCCCCCTTGAAGTTGTTGTGTAAGTGTCTTACACAATGTCTATGCTTAGAGTGTGGAAACAAATCCTTAATTGCTTGTTCCAAACCCTTCTGTTTGTTAGAAATGAAAGCATAATGAACTGAACTGTAAATCTGCAGGTCCTCCCTCAGAAAAGTAAGAAACCATGTCCATGAATCTCTATTTTCTATCTCCACAATTGCATAAGCCATAGGGTACATTCCATTGTTGCCATCAAGGCCAACGACAGACAATAGTTGTCCCTTGTGTACTCACTTAAGGTGATAGCCATCAAGCCCTATTATAGGCCTGCAACCAGCCTTCCACCCTTGCTTAAATGCCTCAAAACAGATGTGGATTCTTTTAAACCTTGTTACTTCACCTTCAATCTCAATTTGGATCCAGACAGAAGTCTTTGGATTTCTCTTTTTTAGCTTATTGTCATAACTCTCCAAAAGATTATACTGATCTTCATAAGTTCCTTGTGACATCCTTGCAGCCCACTTCTTTGCTCTGTAACACATTTGGTATCCTATGTCCATCCCAAAGTCTTGATTCACTGCATTCTGAATGCCCTCTCTTGACCATTTTCCATCCACCATGAATTGGTCTATGTACTCTTCTATGCAGAAAGGTGCATGACAATGATAGACTCTGCCCTCTGTAGAACTACATTGATGCTCAGGTTTGTATACTTTGATAATCAAAGAAGGTGTGTGTTCAGAAGGTGAGTGTCACGCCCCTGATTTTACACACAAGAAAATCGATATATATAATCCCATAATTATACATGCGTGAACGTTCAGTCATCAATACAAAATACCTGGAATCTTTTTCCTTTTAACCAAGTACATACTGATGCCCTGAACCCTCAAAGTTAACATACACTCGCTCCATAGAGTATATATTACAATGCTTACGAATTAAATTGTCAACAACAAAATAAAACGTAAATGCAGCTCAGAGTAACTATACAACGGAAGTCCTTATCAACGGTAAAGTCACAAAGATGGCTTCCTACCGTAAAGCTGCAAAAGCGCCACCTCAGCTTCAGCCACGATTTCCCTGACCTGCAGGATTAACCCCTACACCATTCCATTGAATAGTGCACCAGGTTTCCACACAACAAAACCCGGTAAGCTTATGAAGCTCGTATGAGTAACTCAAAACCAATTACACAAATTTAGGTCAAACAAGACTTCTTCAAGAAATGTTTGACGCCATCCTAACGCACTACAGCGAATTCCAAAATCACACTCACTTCCCCTTTTCCCCTAGGAGATTTTGTCATCAACATGACATCAAAGGTGAAAATCAAAGAGTCATCTTCCTATCCTCAACACAGAGTACAATTAGTCACCACTATGCTCTTAAGATAAATCAAACCATCAATCAATACAATCAAGAAGAAACAAGGCAATCACATATCAAAACAAGCCAAACAAATCATAGTAACCCCTGCATATAATTTAGTTCAGGAGGTCACATTAAGTCAAGCAATACAAATCATAGTAATCCTACACTCTGACGTCTGTAGGTAACCCCAACTATCCCAGCAGTCCTCTCGATCTTTGTTAACTTAATAACAACTCAGCTCCGCTACCGAGCAATCATCACACTGATCATCACCTAGATTTCAAGGATCATCACATAGATTCACGCAGATCTCGCCAATCATCACACAGATAGCGATCATCACATAGATTTCGCTGGTCATCACATAGATAGCGATCATCACATAGATTTCGCTGGTCATCACATAGATAGCGATCATCACATAGATTTCGCTGGTCATCACATAGATAGCGATCATCACATAGATTTCGCTGGTCATCACATAGATAGCGATCATCACATAGATTTCGTTGGTCATCACATAGATAGCGATCATCACATAGATTCATCACGAACCCACTAATACATGAATACATTTGTATATATATACATCCCATAATATATATACACACACACATAATCATCCACTCAGAATACCACAATAGCAACTATAGTCGTAGTTAACCTAATAACTCCAAGACAATAGGGTAGTCATGCTCATAACAAATATCGACCATATTCATAACAAATATTGATCCTGCTCATAACAAATATCGATCATACTCATAACAATATCGATCCTACTCATAACACATATCGATCATACTCATAACAACTATCGATCCTGCTCATAACAAATATCGATCATACTCATAACAAATATCGATCCTGCTCATAACAAATATCGATCATACTCAACAAACGATAACGGAAATTCGTTCACTAATGAACCTTGTGAGATTACTCACCTTGAATCTCCCGCTGCGTCTTCAATACAGAACAAGGCAGCCAATCCACAAAATAGCCGTCCGAGGAGTACTACGTCACGTACCTAAGGAATTACAGCTCTCATTCAATCAACGAATCACAAGGGATAACGTTCGAAACCCTAAATCGAACCAAAATTCCCAAGGTGACGCCAAATGAGGCGAAACCACATCCGAGACCTCCCAAAGTCCCCGGAATACGTCCACGATCGATGTGACCAAACCACAAGTCGATCGGACGCTCGAATCCTCAAGGATCGAATAAATCGATCGGTATGAAACTGCAAAAATCATAACAATTCCATACGAACTCCAAAATTTACATATTATATATCGAAACGCTCGTATCAACGAGTAGAACGTATATAATACCAAAAACAGTTCCTTAAGTGGCCGGAACACCGCCGGAACGCCACCACAGACGGTGGTGCACCGCCGCCGGCCAAAAACACATTATTTCACAAAACTCCCAACATCAAAGTTCTTCATCTAAGCATGCTTGTGAATTCTTATAACTAGCTCGAAGTCAGAAAACAAGCATAAGGGGTCGAAAACTACCTCACAAGCCGTGAACAGTAATCCAATCCGAGTTGATCGAAGTTTCACGTGAATCGATCCAAACAACCACCAAGGATCGATCGACGAGGCCGCTCTGAGTTCAACCAAGAAGACTTGAAGCCTTGCCGACGTCGGAACAAGGAATTCCGACCGGGTCCGAAATCCACAAACTGAACTGCCTTGCAGCGCCGCCGTGGAGGAGAATCGGCGCTAGAGGACACCAGAGGGACGATCAGATGGAGGAGACGATCCTATCTGGAAAGTTTCGTCGCCGGAGACCGCCGCAGTTCGCCGGAAAAGTCGGGTCGGATCGACCGGGTCCGGGTCGGGTCAGTCGGATTATTTCGATTCTGAAGGTGCAGCCAAGAGAGAAGAGAGAGAGAAAGTAAACTTCCGAAAATGGAAGTAATGAAAATAGTAAGTTTCCAACTTGGGAAACTTCTATTTATACCAAAATGGAAATTCCTTCCAATGGCCATAACTTTCTCATACGAACTCTGATTTCCGCGTTCCACATGTCCACGAACTCGTATCGACGCGCTCTACAACTTTCGTGAAGGAAGTTTTCGGAGAATCCCAACGAATAAAAAGTCAACCTTTGGCAACCCCCCTAAAACCATATTCTTCAATTAATTATTCGCCCGAAACACTTCCGCTCCATCCACGAGCCACGAAACCGTCCAATAGTTATAAAATTAATTCCGGAAAATCCTCGGAAAATAATTACGAATTTCCGGGGCATCACAGTGAGCTTGCATAAATCTAAAATGGACACCCTGGTGATGTCTTGCAAACCACCTTAACCTTGTGGTTTGTGTTTTTTTTCTTCGAACGAAGCTTATTTATGGTCAAAACTGCATGTTTCCTTACAACATTCTTAAATATCACAGAACTAGGGAAGACCATCTCAATCTTAAATCTTGGATCCTTCATGTTAGTTCTTGGGTTGAACTCCACCCAATCTAAAACCTTTTCTTGCCTTTAACCTTGAATGGCCCAAGATCTTCACCATCACTATCTGAACCATGTATACTTGGAAAGCCATCTTAGTCATCTGCCTCTGCATTATTGATATTACCTTCGAAACCCATCTCCTTCCATTCAGCCACCTTACTTGGGTCACCATCAACATTTTTTTCAAACAACACTTCATCTTCTTCATCGGAGAGTTCATAATCACTATCCACAAACCCATCATAGTTGGGATCATCAGAATTTGTTGTTTCAGAACTCTATCCATCATTTCAGGTGCAGCATATGAGCGCTCCCCTCCTCCCCTGGTTTCATATCGCCTTGGCACTGCCTTCTTAGGTTTCTTACCTTCTTCTTTCCCACCTCATCCACCTTTTGCTTTCCTTTATCCTTTGCTGAGTTTGTAGTTAAACTTGAACCTTGGACTGATGCTTGAGAACCCTGAACATATGCAGAAGGCTCCCTGATATTAATCCCAACATGTAGTCTTCTTCTGGATACCTGCCTCCTCGGAGCATTTCTTGGCCCATGAGTTGGCTGCCCACTTGCCCCACTTCTTGGCCCACTACTTGGCTGTTCAGGTGGCCCATTAATTGGAGCATTACTTGGACCACCCATTTCCCCCATCTTGGCCTATGACATGGTCCTCTATATTGTTTTCAACTTGGTCTGCATCTTCACCAATAGGTTCCAATTGTTCCTCTTCTAGTGCTGATAAAGGCAAATCTTCAATGAAGTGCCCAAAGTATAGCAGGTGGTCCACCTCATCATCAAAATGATCCAACTCCCAGTCCTGAAACTCCCTCCTTCCACCTAAACAAACAAAGTACACATCCAAAATCCTATCTCTAGAAGGGATAAATTGCAGCATATCCATAGCGTATGCATCAGTCACAATTGGTAGGTAGCCAATTCCTGGTTCAGTCCCTCCCAGTCCCTCATATCCTATATCAGTACATTATAGGACCATGAGTATAACTTAGGTCAATTTGCCCAGTAGTTTGAACCCAGTAATAGAGATTTTATATGGGTCAACCACATACCCCCCTGTATTGCCTATTAACACCTCCATTGCTATAAAACCTACCCCATGATGAATCTTGACTGTAAACAAATCATCACTTGTCCAATTGAAAACAAATCAAAATCAGCTGCCATACATAACACTACAAATCAAGGTCAAACATATCTTCGAACACCATTAGTGAAAAAAATCTCTGTTATGAAGATAAAAAAAAAAATTGAAAAAAGAAAGGCAACTTTTCTGTTGTTTTTTTTTTTTTTTTTTTTTTTCTGACGTAGCCATTAAGGGACTTCCATTAATGCTTGACAATAGCTTCTACCCACCCTAAAGCACAAAATTGAAGGCCTTTAAGATCCCTACGTTTCATTCACTTCAAACCCAGTTAATAGCCACCAAACCAGAAACTCATTAAAATTCCCAACCAATCTCAACCAGATTCACTGACAAAAAAGAATTGTTTTTAAAAATGGGCAGAATAAGACAAAAATAAAACCCTAAATAAATAGTATCCACAAATCCTAAATAGTCAATCTTTGACTTTGATAAACAAATAAGGAATCTTTTGGACCACATTGATGACAACGACAACACCCATATATGGAGACAAAACCATCGAAAGCAAATAGATTGATAAAAAAGGAAGTAGCTTTTTCATATACCTCAGAATCTAGGTGAATCTCCATCCAACCTGAAATACCTCCAATGATTTCCATCATCTTTAACCTCACTATCAGCTATAAAAACGATAAAGTACACTCTCTTATTCTTATTCTCTCTGCCTTAATAGTCAATACAGGTTCTGATCTCTCAGAACTGTGGCTATTGATGAAATAAAGGAGAGAGAAATTAGATTGACTTTTGGGAACCTTTGGGCCTTAAGTATTAGGGGTTTGTGGTCAAATCTCAATTCTACCCTTCATTCTATGCATAATGGCATACAGCCTAACGGGGCTACTAACATCATGTACGAGAAATGGGTTGGGCTTTACAATTAGTGTACCAAAGTTCATAATTTGTAACTTCGTGTACAAAAATTCATAGTGGGCCTAACTTCATGTACTGTTCCTAAAATTTTCCCAGTGAATTTTGGATGGGGAGCATTTGGTAGGGCTATCAATTCTGACATGACCCAATAGCACAACTTAAAATCCGCACGAAATAAAGCAGGTTGAACCCACACAATTAAAAAGTGGGTCGACTTATCAACATGAAATGAACCCCTATAACTTGATTATACTATACTTCTTCTTGAAATTTTGGATGTTGGGAGTATTTGATCCTAGGATTGGACAATTTGAAATATTTTGCTTCATCATTATTGGATTTAGGGCTGTCAATTCCGACACGACCCAATAACACGACTCGAAACCCGCACGAAATAAAGCGGGTTGAACCTGCATGATTAAAAAACAAGTCAGCCATGGGTCAATCCACCATGACCTATTTAATAAATGTGTAAGCCACAGGTTCACCCTCCAACACGAAGTGAACCCGTATTACCCGATTATGCTATACTTCTTCTTGAAATTTTGGACTTTGAGAGTATTTGATAATAAGATTAGACAATTTGAAATATTTTGCTTTATAATTATTGGATTTAATTATTTATGAATATATATATATATAATTATTTATATTCTTCCTCTTGTGGAGTTTTTAGTGAATTTAATCAATTTATGCATTTTTTTTAGTTAAATGGGTCGCTTTGTTAACCCTTAAATGAGTCATTTTGTCTAATACGACACAACCTATTTGTTAAATGGGTTGGAAACCGGTAACCCGTTTAATAAATAGTTTGGGTTTAAATTTTTGACACGATAATTAAATGGGTTGGGTTTGGGTTTGTATCTTGCGACACAATAAATACCTTGACTTGACATGAACCTAACCCGATACGACCCATTGATAGCCCTAATTGGATTCAATTATTTGTGAATTATATATAATTATTTATATTCTTTGTCTTGTGGAGTTTTAGTGAATTTAATCAATTTATGCATTTTTATAGTTAAATGGGTTGTATTATTAACCCTTAAATAAATCATTTTGTCCAACATGACACGACCTATTTATTAAATGAGTTAAACAAGTTGGAAATGGTTAACCCGTTTAATAAATAGGTTTGATTTGGGTTTGGGTTTGAGTTTTTGACATGATTATTAAATGGGTTGGGTTTGGGTTTGTCTTTTGTGACACAACAAATACCTTGACCCGACACGACCCATTGACAGCCCTAGCATTGTATTACTCTTAGGCGCCGTTTGGAATTGCTTCGCTTTGAAGAAAAAAAAAAATCAGTTTTTGTCTAAAATTTTAGATTTTATTGTGTTTGGTAAATAAATAAAAAGAAACTTTAATTGAAGATTATAAGTCATTGACAGCAAATTTTATAAGTAACCCAAAGGTTAATTTGAAAAAAAAAATCAGTTTCTGTCTAAAATTTTAGATTTTATTGTGTTTGGTAAATAAATAAAAAGAAACTTTAATTGAAGATTATAAGTCATTGGCAGCAAATTTTATAAGTAACCTAAAGGTTAGTTTTAGAAGCTGTTTTCGATCAAAACAAACTTTGAAATTGTTTTCATGTACTGACAGCACTTTTTAAAGTGTTATTTTTTTTTTTTGAGGGAAGCAGAGTCAAGCTCCATTCAATAAATTAAACGACGTCACTACGTCAAGCTAGAGAGATTCAAAAATCCCTCATAATACAAATCTAAGAACAGATCAAGTCTACACAAAGCAGAGGTGCCTAAACTAAAAAATTTAAACACATTACAAACTGCACAAAGCAGCCAAATTAATACTAGCCAACAAAACGAAAAGCCTAAAGAAACTACTGAAGAGAAAAGCAAACAAAATAAACTTCCCTAACCCTATCCAATCTAAAAAAAGGAACCACTGTCTTGAGCATCTTGACGCCTATGGCCTCTAATGGTGTACGTCGCAACAAATCAACACAGCCACAGTACCAATCAAAGACTAACATAGGATTAAGAAGGGAACATGCCTCCTCCCAAAGACCCCACCCCACCCAACCCAAAACTGAAAGAAAAGAAAAGGATAGAGATGAGCTAACCCATCCAGGCCACAAAGCTGCAACCCAGATAGATTGGAGGTCCATTGGCCCAGAACCCATCTCCTCTCTCTCTTCCTTTTAGATCGAGCAGATCGGAGCCGCTGGAAGGACGCGCTCCATCAATCCTCTGGCGGGCGGGCACGCTCCTCCACCATTGCCTTGGACTACGGGAGAAACTCCGGGACCTCGGCCTAGAAGCAAATCAAACCGCCGCCCAGCAAAACCTAGGGTCGTCGCCCTCCTACCAAAAACTCCACAGAGCCTTGCAGGGAGTCGCCGCTCGACCAGGCTATTGCGTTGCCCTAATCTGGGTACAACCACAGCCCTCGATCACAACAACCGCTGTTGCTGACTCTGTGGATCACCTCTGTTGCAAAATTCAACACGAAACCTGGACAATCGCAATCCAAACGAGAATTTTGACCTGCATTGCTGCCTTACCGTCATCGCACACCACCCTAAGAGCGCGCCGCAGCCTTGCCAGGTCCGGGGAGCGAAGCTACATTGCCGCCAGCAACACAAAACCCTAGGTTTCGCTTCCGAGGTCGCTCCAAGAAACTCGGAGGCCTCCGTTTTTAATTGGTGTTAAACTTTTTCCTCGTCACTCTACTTTTTAAAGTGTTATTTATCAAACATGATACTGTTTTAATTTACAGCTGATTATTCTCATAATACAGTAGTAGCAGCAGCTATTTTAATTCCATATCTCGTTGAGCTTCCCGAAATCTCTTTCTGTGACATTGCTGAGTTGCAGACTTGCAGTCTCATTTCTTTGTTTGTTTGTTTGTTTTTGGTCGTCAAGATGGAGTCTCATCGAGTACAGAAGAAAATGTGCAGCATACGTGGGAGAAGTGAGAACTAGATGAGGCCCATCCCTGACCTGGCTGCGCGTGGATTGCAAAACAGACATGCTGGTGCGCATTTAATCTTTCTTATATTTTTGCTTCTAAACCGAGATATGGGAATCCCTACGGTTAAATTTTGAACAATCAATGTGCTCTTACCTTCTTGTTTCCCCAAGATTTTACAAGTACAAAACGAGATCTAGTTCATTCACATAGACAACGTTTCCACAGCATGTACAGTCTGTGCACCTTTAATAGCTCAACTATAACAAACTACTTCCACGAATATGCACCATAGAGGTCAGTGGTTCATCAATTATCCGACAATATGATCAAGTATGCTTGAAATAGAGAGACGGTCAGAAACCAAACCCAAACAAGATTCTTGGGGCAACCTTGCTGATCGATCCTGATTCCTGACAAATATGACAATCCCAGGATGTCAAAGTTGACCCCTGAACAGACAACACCTTCTCCATCCCCTTGGATTACCCTTCTTCTTTTGCTGCTCGGCTTGCAGTAAGTATCAACTATCAACCTTGGATATATCTTGTAGCATTAGCTTAAACTGTGTGAGACTCATCTCTTGTGTTATAACTTACAAATATCATTTCGCATCCCTAAATGACTTTGTTATCCTAAAGCATTATGGCTTTGATTCAATTTTTGCTCTGCCCGAAAACAAACTTTACTGTTTGTCATATTTTCTCCAAAATTTCCCAAGAATATCCGAGTACCTTTTCTGAATATTCAAAATCAAAATACAAGCTTATATAACTTTGAGAGAAGTTATATTCTAAGCATCTCAAAATTTGAGTAAATAAATATGAGGTGTATATTCTTGCTACCAAGTTATTTTAGATTGAGACACCCTGCAGCATCCAAAAGCTCCCCAAGTCTTTTTGCTGCAGAAGCCAAAGTATGATCACTTTTACAGAAAGCAAACCTGATGTATCTATCCTGGTAGTTATAACTATCCTGAGAAAGTTTCTCCACAGATGAGTCTGCATGAAAAAATCCACATCCTGGCACAGCCACTACCCCTGCCTGTTGTATTAACTTTCTAACATACTCTACCTGAAAACACATGAACCTTATCATTAAACTACTAGAATGAGTACAGCATGCAAGTAGCATGGAGGCTTGCAAATAACCCTGACAAAAGAATTGATTTTTTTTCTATAACATTGCAACGACATAGAAGACAAGCATACATCAGAAAGTGGGCAATTTTCAGGTATCTCTGCAAATAAAAAGAATGCACCCTGAGGCTTGAAATGAATCTTGAATCCAATTCTGGCAAGTAAATTGACGATGTAGTCTCTCCTTGATTCATAATCCTGAGCATAATAGAGATTACTATGAATAATGGAAAGTCATTATCAGTTGCATGACAAACAAATAATTAAACTACTATACTTTCCATGAAAATCACAAAAGTAAGGACCTTACACTTCTCAATGATTCAAAGTATTCAGGGGGACTTCTCAAAGCAGTCAAGGCAGCTTCTTGGAAAGGTGCTGGTGCAGAATCTGTAACTTTAACATGAATGTTTCTGATTGCAGAGGCAATAAAAGCTGGAGCAATTGCCCATCCAACCCTCCATCCTGATAGACAAGATTCAAGGTTCCAACAATGAAACAGTGAGATTCTGATAACTTTGGAGCACAAAAGAAACTTTCAGCTACATTAGAGCCTTAGAGGCAACGAAGAATGGCCCAACGCAATCTAGTAACTAGCATAGGAAAGTTAAAGAAAAAGATAGCTATGACCTGTGACACTGAACGTTTTAGATAAGGAAGATGTGATGATGGTCCGCTCTCTCATTCCTGGAAACGAGGCGAGGGATATATGCTTCTCACTGTTAAATGTTATATGTTCATATACCTGCAGAAACATTCAAAAAGAGAAATTTCCAAAAGTTAACAGTCAAAATATATATATAGGCTTCTCACTGATTGTTTACCTTTATTTTTCTTTTGGATTAATTCCGGTTTACCTACCTGAATTTATGGTCATTCTTCATGTTAGTCCCTAAACTTTCAATTTCATCAAGAACACCCCTAGACTCCCAATTTTCATCAGCCGTATCCAATTTTTCAAACCCCATCCAAAATTTCAGTCAACTGATGACGTGGCAGGAGACAGAAGGGCGAAATTTCGATAATAACCCTGATTATAATTATAAATAAATAATAATTAAAAACGATAATTAAAAAAGCCAATGTTTTTAAAATGAAAATAAAGACTTATAGGAATAATATCTTCCACGATATCAAGTCTTGTATTCATACATAATCACGATTTCTTGACAAATTCTTTCTTCTATATGAACACAACATCTCCTCCAAGATTTTGAGACTCTGAGCCACAATATCAAGTCTTGTTCAGTTTTTTTTTTTTTTTTTTTTTTTTTTTTTTTTTTTTTTTTTTTCAGCAGTCTGTGATCTAACTCTCTCTCAGACTGAGAGTCTCAATCTCTCGCACTCCAAAACCCAGTCCTTCAGTCTTCAATTCAAAATTCAATCGACCACTGCGCACTTCTCTATCCCCTTCCCCACCAATTTTCTATATCCAGCTTATAGACATGATTTCAATTCCTCATTCTACCAACGGAAACAGAGATTTCAGATTAAAGGTTGTGAATTTGATCCTAGAAATAAACAAATCGAGTTAAACAAAGGCGTATATAGTTATATACCTGGAAAATGAACCTCGACCAGTCCCTTCGATCTGAAGCAAAATGACTCTGACGGCTTCCAGGTACGATTTTCCGGCCAAGTTTAGCTTGCCCAGACCTAGTGTACGGACAGCTCCGCATCTCGCACTGATCGAATCGGAAATTGAATGGTGCTAGATTTGGCAGCCTCTCTAAGTTATATATTACGGTCAATCTATCTAATCCCATGGCCTTATCTCAAGCCTATCTCTCCAAAGCATGTATTTTTCTTCGACAGATTCTTAAATTCAGAATTGCAACAGGTTTCTAAACCCATATGTTTTCCTCAATCTCTCATCTCCACTACCAAATTGGAAACCACAACACCAAAAATTCACAGATAATTAAAGCCATCTAGCTAGAAGAAAACCCAGCAATTGAATCCAGATTGTAACAATTGAATCCATCAATTCTAGATATTTATGTTCTTGAACCCAGCAACAAAATAGAAAAAGAAAATGCCAACCAACGAAATTCAAATATCGGCGACCCAAGTCGTCCATGAACTCACTGCCACCATCAAAGCCGCTCGAGCACTTCCGCCACCGCAACTCTGACGCCGGCTTCACAAGCAGATCGCCGTGAGGCCTTCCTGTGGTTGCCGAAGGGAGGACCTTCTCGTTGTACTCGATCCCTAGGGTTTTGAAGATCTGATGGAGGCGATTCACCTCACGGTGATAGAGAACCGTAAGAGTGAGGTTCATGATCTGGAGATCCTTGGTGTCGGAGACAAAGAAGAAGATGTGGAGCTTGGTCCTTATGTCGAAGATATCAAAAAGAAAATGAAAACGATTCCCTTCAGATAAAAAAAAAATAAAAAAATAAAAAAAGAAGATGAAATGTAAATTGACCATTTTAGCCCTTTTGTCTCCTGCCACATCATCAGTTGACGGAAATTTTGGATGGAGTTTCAAGAATTGGACACGGTTGATGAAAATTAGGAGTCTAGGGGTATTCTTGATGAAATTGAAAGTTTAGGGACTAACATGAAGAATGACCATAAGTTCAGGTAGGTAAACCGGAATTAATCCTTTTCTTTTATATAGGAGCCTGAACAAATATCCGCTGCCATATCTGTGAATGCCTAAAATTTGTTACTCGAAGCAAAAGAATATCATACTTCATCTGTTATAGCTAGGCAGTTCCTGGTGCGGCATTCTCCAGCAATAATCTCAAGTTCATCTTTGGTGAAAACTTTGCCGGTTGGATTGTGAGGACTGCGCAAAGTTTTCATCAGTAAACCTCTTGACCATAATATGAGAAATATCATATATTTCAAAATACGCAGTCCACATTAGCCATTTCAGTCTTCTTGCGGTAACTTTGTTTTAACTAGAGACCATACGTCTAAAATTTTTCACCATTTCAAGGACCAATTTGTAATAAAAGTGTTGAGAATATATACATCCCACATGGGAAAAATGGGACCTTGCCTATGGGTTTATAAGGGTTTGGGCCACTCCATCCATTGCCAATTGGTTTTGGATGTGAACCTCAGATTACTTTATCATGGTATCAGAGCCAGGTTACCCACGTGTGCATGCCAAACGGCCACACGGGCTCCACGTCACCCAAAAAGTTGTCCACGTGTATGGCTTGAAAATTCGCCACACGTGCGGGGGCGTGTTGAGAATATATACATCCCACATGGGAAAAATGGGACCTTGCCTAGTAGGGAATCCTAAATCAAACCGTACGGTAACCCTTTTCAAATTCAAATTAAAAAATAAAATAAAAAAGGAAGTAACTAACATGTATTCTATGGATGATGAGCTTGCTACGACAGTACTCATAACATAGGTTTGAACGAGTATAATTTGGTTGCTTCTAACCTGTTGAGTATTACGGCTTTTGTTCTCCGAGAAAAAGACTTGATGAATTTGTTAGGGTCCAAGGTCCAGTGAGGTGGATCAAGGGGCACATATACCTAAGACGTCATTCGATCAATGTATTGACAAAGTAAGTACAAACTCATACAATCAGTGCGTACTCCCTGCCTGAAGTGATGGGTAATTAAAGGTATTGAACTAGTGATAAATAAGTAGAGGCTTACTGGGACTCCCCCAGCCATCTTAATACATCCTTCATATGTTTCATAACAAGGGTCAAACAGTACAACTTCATCACCCTTGTCTATTACTGTCCAAACAGAAGAGGAAAACAATTCATAGATATGAACCCAGAAATTTAAAAAAAAAAAAATGCCAATAGAGAATGAAAGAAATTAAGACAATGCGAGGAGTGTAGGGCAAAATACTCGCAAACGTTGCTGCAGCAAATGCTTCAGTTTGGCCACAACAAATAGCTACATCAGTGAGAGGGTTGACATCTAATCCGTGCATTTGGTTCATTACGATTGCCACGTAGTCACATATTCCTTGCACGTGCCTTTCATTCATCAGTCATCACCAAAGAGTTAAAAGATATCCATCGGAAATTATGTTTACATGACTGATTTTAATAAGAACTTTCAAATGAGGATTTGCTAAAGAGTCTAAAGACTGTTAAATCAATTACCCATACGTTGAAAGTTCTCAAATTTGTAAATCAATGATTGAATTATATATTGATTTTACCGTTGATTTAAAAGTTTTAATGGAGTTTTCATTTTACGGTGATTGTCAGACTCACCCGAATTTACAGTAATATTGTAGATAAATGTAAATATAAAAGGTATGAATGAAACCCAAATAAGGATGGGCCAAGAAAAAGTCCAAATAAGCAAATGTCAGAAAGAAATTATGAAAAATTTGTTCTAGGAGAAATTGCAGTAGGTGTGAATATAAATATTGAAACCTGTACTGATTGAAGTCGGAATTGATGGCGGAAATGGCAGCGTCTTTGATGTGGGAAGGTGCAGGGAAGTCTGGAAAGCCTTCGGCGAGGTTGATGGCGTTGCATCTCTGGGCAAGGTGGGACAGTTCCTGAATTGGTGATGCTGTAATGCTCTTTGCTACACTGGATAACAATTCTCGTTTCTCTTCCATCTTCTCTCTCTCTGTCTCTCTCTCTCTCCCTCTCTCTATTAACAGAGTCGAGCCATAATAAGGCGTTTTCTACAGTGCTCCTTTTCAATTTGGGCCTAGGCTCTAAGCTTGGGCTCTCTGTATATTTTCTGCCGTGCTGTGGGCCTGTTGAGTTTCCATATATTCAGAAAAACACCCATTACACGAAAGTATCCGTTAGCTGCTGCGATGCCTGGATATAGACGTTACGATACGGGTATTCTCGTAAAACCCAAACAAGTCTGCTCGAGTACTGAAGGAAAGAGCTAGGAAGGAGCTATTCGAATCTATACGGATCTGGTGCTCCGTGAGTCCGTGACCCATGTGAACCTCATCCATAGGACATGCACTTCTGTCCGTGTACGTGACAACCATACATTGCCTAAACCCTCAACAGTAGTCTTACTGTGGCCAAACTCGAAACGAAAGCTGCTCGATCAGTTCATTGTTATCTCTTGTTCACGTACAGGCACCAGTCTCGATTCTAGCTAAGAGGTAGAAGATCCCAGATAAGTTTTACAATATTCCATCAGCTTCAGGCTTCCCTTATCGATTTATAATTATTTAACATTGGTGATATATCGATGAAGAACCATATGCATGTACGTAATTCGAGCAGTGACGATGAGAAGATTATAATTAGTGATGAGTCGTCAGGATCAGTATCATCAATAGAACCTTACTGCTGGTGGAGATCGACGGCAAAGTACGATGAGTATGTTAAGCTCAAGTTCGAGGGCGGCCTGCCAGACGTGTCAAGGCTGACAACAAGGATGAGAGTGTTCAAGGAGTTGGAGAGACTAGCTTTGGTTGCTAGTGGCTCTACTAGTACTCGTGAATATCATTATCATTACAGTGAAGGTGGTGTGAATGAGCTCAGGCACAAGCTCCTCACGTATCAATCAGGAGATTTCTGGATGCCTATTGGAGGAATTAGTAAGGAGAAGATGGACATTCCACCAGTGGCCACAATTCTCTTGGTCGGCTTCTCTGCTTCCGGCAAGAGCTCGCTTGTCAATCTAATGTATAGTGTTTTGGGTCGCTCTGGACTCATACCTTTTGCTCAAACATCCTCCTCAGGTAGTACTCGTAGTATATTGAATCAATTATTAATCTTATTTGTTTAGGCAATTAATTAATCACTGATTCTGGCTATATATGCTATATAAATATATATGACACTCTACAGTAGTTGATTATTGTTCGTGTATATGCTTGTATATAGGAAGTGGTAGAACCAAGCTTTTGAAAGAGCACAATGTGGTGAGGTCTTTGCGTAGTGGGTTTTGCGTGTACGACTCAGGGGGATTCAATTACAATGAAATCAGTGAAACTAGTTTTGGTGAAGAATTGTCAAGTTGGATGAATGATGGGGTTCACCAGAACCAAGAATTCTTAAGATCGGGAGATCTGGACGACGTCCCTCCTCATGATGTTGCAGGTGATGATAGGCATGTCGATTTTCGAACTATGTCAAATTATAATTGGTCTTCAAAGTTTGTGAGGAGGACAGTGAATTCTGTTATGGTGGTGGCTAACATGGCAGAGATCTACAAGTCATTTAAAGCTGGTGATTCTAAGCCAATGGAGGCCACAAGACAGCTTTTCTGCTCAAGTGCATTCCGAAATTGCAGTAAGTTAGCTTAGCTCTACATGGTTATATAATTTGATATACAATTAATTATCGAATTCCTTAAATTATTTGGTTTTACTTCATAGTTTTGCATATATATGTAGATGATGAGAAGCCTATCTTGATCTTGACACATGGTGACATGTTATCAACTGAAGAAAGGATTGAAGGGCGGCTTAAAATATGTGAATGTGTAGGTGTATCAGAGACGACCGGAGTATATGACATCGTGTGTCTTACCGAGTATGGATTCCTCGCAGAAGAATCAGACCCGGTTTCAGCTTATGCTCTCACAGAAGCAGTATATAGGGCATTGCTCATATCGGACAGGACCCACTTACCGAAGAAAACACATCAGGACTGGGCATTGATTGTATTATCCTGGATTATGTGCTTCATTGCTTCTCTCTTTTCTCTCATTGCTGAGATTTGCTTCAAACTCGGAGGAGGTGGACGTCAGAGGGATCGGCACAAGCTACTCATGAAGTAGTACTTAACTTAGATAGCTACTGTACTTGTGTTAACTTTGAAGCTTATTATTTGATCATTAACTGATAATTATTTGCCGCTAGTTAATATTAATGGAACCAACTAGAAATGGTCTTTGCTAATCGGATATTTACCCTTTCTGTAAATGTCTCAGTTTTCTGTTAAATGATTCAGCACATCGAAACTAACAAGCTAGTGGTGGTTTATCAAAAAGAAAATGATTGTTGGCCTTAATGTTGCCTGAGATTTGTGGCTTCAATTTTAAGTGTTATGTCATATCATGTCACGGTGTCACCTATATATATAACTTATTTGCCGAATAAAATCATGTCATGTAATTCTTGAGTAAAAAGACTATCTTATTATTCTAAAATCTAATGGCTTTAAATTATTTTGGTTTTGTTCTAAAAAAAAATTATTTTGATTTTTTTTTCATTACACTCATGCTTAGATTTAAACAACAATTTTTTTTTCTTTAATCAATAATAGAAAAAATTTCATGTAATTCGATCAATATATACATGTGTTATGCAAATCTATTGATCGAATTATATGAAATTTTTTCTATTCTTGATTGAAGAAAAAAAATATTGTTGTTTAAATCTAAGTATGAGTGTAATCACAAAAAGACAAAGAAAAAACAATTTAAAAGAAAACCAAAACAATTTAGAGCCATTAGATTTTGGAATGATATGATGATCATTTTACTCAAGAATTACTATATGATTTTATAAATAGATGTTGTGTGTAGGTAATATTGTGTGTAGGTAATATGGCATAACACTTATGATTAAAGCCGTAAATCTTAGGGCTCATTAAGGCCCTCTATCATTGCCCTTATGAAAAAAGAGACTTTAAACTACATGGACCTAATTAGTTTATCAAAATAGTACCTACTTTGATTAAGATTACACAATGAGATTGTAATATGGATAATATCCTTTTTTTACTTGGCTAATCTCTCAGACAAAAAGGAAAACTCATAACTACTCTTATCAAAATTCAGATTAGAGGACTGCAACTAATAAATGCACGGGTAGTGATTCCACCTCAGTTAGTATTTGGTAGGAAGAGCTTTAAATGGGGATCACTAAAATGAGGACTTCACGAGGACATTTTAATTAACGGTTGGGCACTTTTCGATTATATCACTGCAAATCAACCGATAAATATTTATGTATGCATGAGTAGATCACTTTTGAAAATTTTTTTTCCAAATTTAACAGATACCGAATTAGATCAAATCAATGGACAAACCAAATTTGTCAAACCTGAACCGTGTTCATGTTCATAAATTATAAATGCTTTAATGGTTTTTAATTTAGTTGAAAATTTACATAAATAATATATATATATATATATATATCTAATTATTAATTTGTGAAAATGTGATCGAAAAATAAGTAAAAAAAAAACACTCCCGTATTTAGTATTCATAAAGTAAATAAATTTTTTTTTTTTTTAAAGTAAGTCTTTTTTTTTGTCAGAAAATAATTTTACTTTGGACATATCAACCCAACAACAAAAACCTAGGCCGGAAAAAAGGGAAGACTGTTTTCTCGATCGTTTTTGTTTTGGTGAGGAGGCAACTTCTACGGTTCTGCTTGCTTCTAGACTACCCCAGACTCCAGACTGCGTGCCCAACTCACATTGACGGATGTAAAGAAAGAAGCCGAAGGTCCCGCCAAGTACACCGAGGCTTCATAAGCTGTTGCCACGCAAGTACTGCATGTAACACATGTCTTCGGTTCACAATTATTGTTTCCTGCTAGAACGTACCAGATTATACTTTCCCTTACTACAACGTGCCACCTTCTTCTCCATTCGTTGTCGATACATATATACGTTCCAAGACTAGCTAGTAAGTAACCAAGTACCATAACGAAATCTAGCGAGGAATTTAAACTAGGCATCATTTCGTAACTGGGTAAAATGCAATCGAGAATATTATCAGTGGCTGCAGCTATATATAAAGTAGGAAGGATGTCGTCGAGTATTTGGGTCTTGCCTAATATTCAAGCTGATCTTGGGAGAGGACTTGCCTCGGCCAGATCTGGTCGTACTGCGGACCCTGCCGTTCACGCTGGGGGCTTTGACGCTGACCCTCTTGTCACTACAGGAGATCCGGAAGTAACATATATATCTCCATCACTCTCTCTAGTATATACGTTATTTAGACCCATTAATTTAGAGTTCAAGAACCATGAAAACCACATAATTATATTTTTGTGCTGCTTGGATTTATCTATCTAACTTATTCATCTCAATTGGTAACTGATTAAAATGCACAGGCACCAGAAAATGTTACAAAGGAGAAATTGGTTGATGAAGAACATATAGATACAGAAGACAGCCGTAGATGCAGAGGAACAGAACCACTGTCACCGCCTAAACCTCCATATGCTGGTTCCCCCAGGCTAGAGAGCACAGGGGTAAACCAGCAGCCTTTGGATCCAACCTTTCAGCAGAACCGTAGCCTTGCAACCGTAGGTGGAGCTAATTCATTATTAGACTTTAGCTGTGCAGGGCTTGACGGCTCGCCATGGCCAAAGGACACGGAAAAACAGCAGACAGATAGGGAAGAACAAGAGGATGAACAAGAGTACTACAAGCATCATCAGGCGTCACCCTTGTCAGAGATTAAGGTGGCCGATACGCGAAAGCCCATTACCCGCGCCACAGACAGGACAGCCGACGCTAGGGAAGAATATGGCGCAGGTAGAGAGGTGATTGGATGGAGGCCTGAGCAGCTGGATACAGCCGAGGAGGCACTGCTTAGAGCTGCAAGGATATGGAAGGAGAATGCCATGCGTGGTGACCCTGATGCTCCTCAATCTAGGGTTCTCAGACTACTACTGCGTGAACGTGGAGATTCGACTACAGAATATGTGATCGATTAATTTTGACTCACGGGAGTGGCAATCTTGGAGACGAATAGTGGAATATTGGCATCTGGTATATATTGAATAAACAGGACAATGGCCGAGTTGGTATCGTAGCATGTTATATATAATTATGGTAATGTGATCTGGAGAGGAAGTTAAATGGGCGGGATGAATTTGTTTGATATTAAGCAGTGGTCAACGGCATTTTTGGTGTATAATCTGTTGTCGAGACTAGTCAAGTTATTTTGGTTTGATTTTGGTATTGTTGAAGTGTGAATTGCATGGAAATGAAGGGAATCATATATAATTGTTTGTCCTAAGTTGGTGCATAGACAAAATGATCAATTGAACATTGAAGTGGACTCGATTTGAATGGGTGTCCTCAGTATAGGAGTTACCAGTAAAGCAGTGTCGTTAAATTGGATAATTTCGAAATTTAGTAACACTCAAAATATTGTCGGATTTAGAGATTTCAGTAACAGTAAATTTGGACAAGCTATCGTGGGACTAGTTTCATAAACGCAGAGTCAGGGCATTGGAAATATAAGTATGGAAGTTTAGACTTATCTCAGTTAGTGGTTTGATGCCTATAATTTATAGGAATGTGTAATTTGATTTTGAATTAGAAAAAATTAGCGCATCTAACCATGTTAGAAAATAATGAGTGTTGCGATGGCTTGAGAGCAAAGAGTAGTCGCTGACTTTCTTAGGTTTGATCATGTTATATTATAAAACAGAAGAATCAAACAACTAGAGATGACATGCAAAGATTACCTGGTTCGATAATTATTTTTCTACATCCACGAGTGACAAAGAACAGATCCACGTACTATGTTACGATCTCCGGGATCGTAGCCATGGAACGACATTGCAAAGGAAAGGAACTAAGAGAAAGCTAAAGAAAATAAGCAGATAAAAACTGATATTTCATTGATATCCCAAAATATGGCAGTCATTACAATACTTAAAGGCTAAAGTAGGATAGCTGGAGAGGGTGGAGCTAGTACAGCTGGTGGATAAACTCGTTTGGGTGTCAAAACAAGTGCCATGGGTGTCCTGAGTAATAATAAATAACTAGGAAATGAGAATTCTAACACTTAGGTTCCTAACATACTATTGAAGAAATAGATTATAAGATCTCTCTCTCACAAAACTCTTATGACTCTTACGTATGGCTGCTTTCTCAAAGCAAGAAAATCCCTTAACTCTGTTTTTGTCTGCTTCCTAACACATAACTTGGCCTCATTCTTTAAGGTCCTCTCTACATAGGAATAGACATACTGGTCCCCATAGAAAACACACAAAAATACAGAGGGAAAAAGTCACAAATAGTATCCAAACTTAAAGTCATTCTACACTTATTACTTTAATATCTCATTTTTTTAATATATCACTTTGGTACCACTACTACAATAACATGATTTAAGGACACTGAAACCATGTCCTTAAATACATACAAGAACTCTTTAAAAAAAAGTCCTCTATCCGGGTGTCATCATAAGTCTGAAATAAGAACACTAGAAATGTGTCCTCTAATCTATACAAGGACACAGTTTATGTGTCCTAATAGTTGTGGACATGGTGTCCTTAAATCCATAAGAGGACACCTAAATTGCATCCTTATATCTTCTAATATGTGTTCTCTATTCTATACTAGGACACACAAATTGTGTCCTAAAAGCTCTGAAAATGGAGTCCTTAAAATCATAAGAGGACACACAAAAATAAACTCATATGTGTCCATAAAACTAAAACAGGACACTTAAAAAGAGTCATAGAGGACGTTCAAAAAGTGTCCTTAAAACTTGTAAAGAACCCAAAAAAATAAATAAATAAAAAAATTAAAAAAAATAATGATGATGATGATGATGATGTTAGTGAGAGAGAGACCCAAACCTTAGGAGGTTGTCCTTTGAGGAAGTAGCAACTTGTGTTCCCGGTAGTAAGTCGCAGAGAGGCGCAGTGAAACCGTTGGTAAGCTTGGGTGCCCCATCAAAGACCTCAGCCTAAGAATTAAGTCCATCTCCCTCTAAAATCTCTTAAATCCCGATGACTTCTGAATCGAGTAGTATTTCAGATACAATGCTAAACTATGAGGAGTGGTCTTCTCATAGCTTAACTGAAATTGTAGGAAACTGGAAATTACCCAAGAAAAGCTACAATGAAATATACAAAATAGGAACCTTTGACTTCAAAACTTTATACTCAATTAAGACACAAGAACAAACTATTGAAGTAGGTTCTGACCATCAAATTATTCAAATGTTTACTCAAAAGGCTTTAGCAGAACACAAAAAGAAAGACTACAAGTACTTGCATATAGGTGCAGTACAAGTAGGAATTCAACCCTTGACCAGAAATGGTCTCAAAGCCTCTGTTTTTGTTGCTCTACGTGATTGTAGACACAGAAACTTTGAAGACTCAATTTTAGGACTAGTTGAATCAAGTCTATGCAATGGACCTATTCACTTTGAATGTTTTCCAAACTTTCCTGTGTCACTTAATGATCCAGGACTTTTAAAAGCTTTAACCCTAAATGTCAAAACACATGGTTATGACATGTCTCCAGGTGAACAACCCTTGGCTGTCATTTACCGAATTCACTACAGAGTAATGAATACTCTGTTAAGTGCAAAGGCAAAATCTACAGATCCCAAAGGTCAAACTCTTTTATTAGAAACAGATATGAGAAAGTCAAATATTGTCATACCCAAAATGATAAAGTGGACTGACATTGAGCTACCCTCTGAGTGGAAGCTTGATGAGGCAGTTCCTCCAAAACCCATAGAAAGCCATCAAGTAGATTATATTTCCCAAAATTCTGATGGAAGTGTAAATATACGCTTTGCATCAAGTAGTTCAGGAAACAATCTGCTCTGTAGACAATTTTCAAGCTCAAATAGATCTACCCGATCAATCCCAATATCACATGAAAATGAAAGAACTCTCAGAAACCTTAATTTAAGAAATTTAGATGAATCCTCTACAATACCAAGACCCTTCAACACAGTAGAAGAACAAGAAACTAGACAAGCTTCGCCAACTCAATCCTCAATGGCTGCAGAAGAAATTAGAGATCCTCAAATTTTTACAATATTAAAACCCTTTGAAATTGACAAAGAGTACCTCAGGAAAGACTTTTATTCTGAGCAAAATAGTTCCAAACGTAAAGCCTTCTTTGCAATCTTTGACAAACAAGAAAGAGACCAAATTCAAGAAGAATACTATGCTTTTATGAACAAACACAAATTAAATATTTATTTCTTTGATTGGTACTTTGACTTGTCCAAAACTGAAAATAATTCTAACAAGAAAATTAATGTAACGAACAAAGTCACAAAAACTTGGACTCTAGCAGATAGGAAAACCCTAGAAGCTAAGAGACCACCAATGGTAGAAATAAAAATTCCAATAAGAAAAGAAACAATTATTGCTTCTCCGTACAAAATGCAAAATGCGCTAGATAGACAAAAAGAAGCATCAAAAAAAGATATTCAAAAACTCATAGAACAAAACAATTTTACAAACCAATATTTAGATACAGTAGGAACCCAATTGGACCGTATAGAAACATTGGTTAGGTCTGAACCTAGACCAGACCCAAAAGGAAAAAATAAAGAAATAAATGAGCCTATACTCAAACCCTTTCAACCAGATGAAAACCTTTCTCTAAAAAATGATAGTCAACTACTAGAAGAAATTGAACAACATTTAAAAAGATTAAATTTAAGTGAACCCACTAGTTCAAATCCTTCAAACTCCTTAAGAATCAATACCCTTTCTGACCTTAGAGAAGATTCGGATAGTGACTCTGACGTCAGCCAAATTGAAGAAAACTTCAAAATAGAAAAACTAAAATTCCCCCCTTCAAGAAATTATTATCCAAGACCGACTCCAATAGATTTACAATTTGAAGAAGCAAAACTTGAAAAACATGCTGGATATTCTGCTGGTACTTTGTATGAGTGGAACATAGATGGCATGAGTGAATACAGAATCATCCAACATATCAATGAAATGTTAATGGTTAGCAATGTTTACAAAAATACAAAAACAGATAGAGAAATCAGTAACATCCTCGTAGCAGGATTTACTGGCCAATTGAAAGGATGGTGGGATAACTATCTCACATCTGATCAACGCAATCAAATTCTAAGCAGTGTCAAAATAGAACAAACAACTGGTACAATGATTGTTGACCAGCAAAATCTGCCTGTAACCGATGTAGTAGCAACGCTTTGTTACTCCATCATGACTCACTTTATAGGTGATCACAAAGCAATCAAAGATAGAATGGCCGAAACCCTTACAAATCTAAGATGTAAAAAGCTTCAAGATTTTCGTTGGTACAAAGATGTTTTCCTCTCAAAAGTCATGCTTAGAACTGACTCAAACCAACCTGTATGGAAAGAAAAATTCATATCAGGATTACCAAATCTTTTTGCTGAAAAAATTAGACAAAAGTTAAAACAAACTTATGGCAATGAAATTCCTTATGGAGATTTAACCTATGGACAGTTAATTAGTACGATTAACACCACAGGTTTAGAACTCTGCAATGATATTAGGTTAAAAGCCCAAATGAAAAAGAATCAAATCACAACAAAGAAAGAACTAGGATCTTTTTGTGAACAATTTGGATACCAATCTCTCAAATCTCCTTCTGGGAAAAAGCCAAAGCATCATAAAAAATATTCAAAATATTATAAAAAAAAATAGACCAAACCCAGAAAGAAAAGTCACATCTAAACCCTATACAAGCTCAAAACCTTATAAAAAATACAAAAGAAAATTTGTCAAGAAAGACTCAGGTCAAAGCTCAAAACTTCCTATTTGCTACAAGTGTGGCAAAGCAGGACATTACAAAAAAGACTGTCGAGTCAAACAAAAAATCAATGCTTTAAATCTTGATGAAGAAACCAAAAACAAACTTCTCAAAATCATGCTTGATTCAGAATCAGATAGCTCAGACTATGACGACTCTGATTCAGAAGAAGCTTTACAAATAGACGAAATTGACTTCTCAGAAACTTCAAGTTCTGATGAAGAAGAAACAAAATGTAAAATCTCAAAAGAAGGTATAAAAATTTGTAACTGCAAAAACAAATTAAAAATTCAAATGATTTCCCAAAAAACAAAAAATGAGTTTTTAGAAATAGCTGCAAAAATGGAAGACACAGAACTTCAAGCTCAATTTCTTACTATCTTCAAAGATTTAATTAACGAAGATATAGGAAAAGATAATCAGTTAAATGACCTCTATAACATAAAAGATATTTTTCAAAGATTCGATAAAAGACAAAATTCTGAAGTAACAATTTCAGATTTACAACAAGAAATAAACCAAGTTAAGAAAGATATAATTCTCCTAAAAACAGAAATTGCAGAACTCAAGAGTAAACCTACAAATGAGGAACCATCCAAAATTGAAGAAAAAGGAGAAAACAGCCAAAACGATCAAAATATTCAAGACGATGTGTTTAATGAACAATTTATTGGATTTATTACTAGAGTAACCTACCAAAAATGGAAAACATTAATAACTCTAGCAATTTCAGATTCTTATACTATCCAAATAGTTGCCTTGATTGATTCAGGAGCAGATATGAACTGTATTCAACAAGGAATAATACCTACCAAATATTGCGAAAAATCAAAAGAAAAACTCACTGGAGCAGAAGGATCAAAATTGAAAATATGATACAAATTACCAAAAGTTCATGTATGTGTAGATAATATCTGCATCCAAACATTTCTCACAGTTGTCACCAACTTAGACACTGAACTGATTCTAGGAACCCCTTTTATCAGTTTAATCCATCCATTTTTGACAACTGATGAAGGTCTAGAAACAACAATTTTAGGTCAAACAATTCGTTTTCCTTTTATTGAAAAGGCAAAAACTAGAAACTTAAACCTAATTCGAAATGCTGCAATCACCAAAAGGGTCAATTTAATTCAAAACAAAGAAAATCACATAAACTACCTCAAAGAAGATCTACAAATTAAAAGAATTGAACATCAACTTCAACAGCCTTATTTACAAAATAGAATTAAAGAATTTAAAGAAAAATTAGAAAAGGAAGTAAGCTCAAATATCCCAAATGCTTTTTGGAATAGGAAAACTCACATGGTTGAATTACCATACGAAAAAGACTTTGACGAAAGAAAAATCCCTACAAAGGCAAGACCAATTCAAATAAACAATGAATTATTAGAATATTGCAAAAAAGAAATTCAAGATCTTCTAGACAAAAGGTTGTTAAGACCAGCAAATCTCCATGGAGTTGTTCAGCTTTTTATGTTCAGAAGGCTTCTGAACTAGAAAGAGGAGCTCCAAGACTTGTAATTAATTACAAACCTTTAAACAAAGTCCTTCAGTGGATAAGATACCCAATTCCAAACAAAAGAGATTTACTCAAAAGACTAGTTCAAGCAAATGTTTTCTCAAAATTTGATATGAAATCTGGTTTTTGGCAAATCCAAATCGCAGAAAAAGACAAGTACAAAACAGCATTTAATGTTCCCTTTGGACACTACGAATGGAATGTTATGCCCTTTGGACTCGAAAATGCCCCTTCAGAATTTCAAAATATGATGAATGACATTTTTAATCCTTATTCAAAATTTTCAATTGTTTACATAGATGATGTTTTAATCTTTTCAGAAAATATTGATCAACATTGGAAACATCTCTATAAATTCTTTCAAATTATTAAAACCAATGGATTAGTGTTGTCAGCACCAAAAATCAAATTATTTCAAACAGAAATTAGATTCTTAGGACACAATATCAAACAAGGTACTATAGTCCCAATCTCTAGAGCAATTGAGTTTGCTAACAAATTCCCTGATGAAATTAAGGATAAAACTCAATTACAAAGATTTTTAGGATGTCTCAATTATATCTCTGACTTTTATGAGAAACTAACAGTTGTGTGCAAACCCCTTTATCAAAGACTAAAGAAAACCCCTCCAGCATGGACGGATGCTCATACTCAAATAGTTAGAGAAGTCAAAGCTTATGTCAAAACCCTACCATGTCTAGGGCTACCAGACCCAGAGTCCTATAAAATTGTCGAAACAGATGCGTCCGACATCGGATATGGTGGAATCTTAAAACAAAGATTAGCAGACGACCAACCTGAACAATTAGTTAGATTTACCTTAGGTTTATGGAACCAAGCTCAGCAAAATTATAGCATTATCAAAAAAGAAATTTTAGCTATAGTACTATGTATCACAAAGTTTCAAGATGATCTTTTAAACAAAAGGTTTTTACTTCGCATTGATTGCAAAGCAGCAAAGTCAGTTTTAGAAAAAGATGTTCAAAACCTTGCCTCTAAACAAATTTTTGCAAGATGGCAAGCAATACTTTCAGTATTTGATTTTGACATTGCATTCATCAAAGGAGAGAGCAATTCCCTTCCAGATTTTCTTACAAGAGAATTTTTACAGGGAAGATGAGTGAAAAAACCCATCCAACTTCAAAAGAATCCTATGCAATGACTCCCACTAGACCACAGCAAAGCAGACTGGTTTCCAGTCCAAATACTTTAAATGTTGCTGGACAATTAGTTCCTATCAGGAACTCTTTCACTCCCTTAGTGGAGCAATCTCAAACATTTGCTCAAAAATTTACTTGGCCAAAATCTTCTGTTTTACCTTCTTCAAGTCAAACAAAATCTTCAAACCTGCAAAAACCTTTTAAAAGCCCGTATTTTATCAAACCTGAAACCAAAACCATTCTGGTTATTGATCCAGAAATTTATGATACTGAACCTTATCAAATTCTCAGAAAAACAACTTATCCTCATTATTTTGTTACCAATGACCCAAACAAAAGCCAAAAGTTTTATGAATTTATCTTGGTTGATACCAATTCAATCACAATCACCTACAACCAAGACAAAGAAAGTGGTCAAATTTCTCATTCCAAAATTCAAATTCGCCAAATTTTAACATTCGATGATTGGAATCAACACCCAACGACTCCCAAACGGTTTTCTCAAGATTTTATTCCTCAACACTATACTTACTGGGATTATGTTGACGCTAGGTCAAATGTTTTTTTATCTTCAAAATAAAAACAGGCAGCATTCCTGGTTTGTTTTCTTTTGCAAAAACTTTCGCCCAAAATTTCCTTCATGGTTCAAATCATGGTGGCAGTACTTCGGTGCAACCGAAATTATTTTGCCTCTACCAATGAAAAGCTTATTCAAATTCTTTCAAGAAAATTGTGAACTTTCTATCATCAAACCCTTTGATGCAATTTTTACTTTTTATGCCTTTCAAAATATTGCATGGATCATCTCGTGGGATATAATTGTATCTCCACCAAATCAAGACAATTCAATGACACTGGTCAGAAGATTCAAACAGAAGTGGTGGGATGGCTTCACAGTTGACAAGTTCTCTGAAGAGTCCCTCCTCCAATGGTTCAAAACCCATCCTCAATATTGGAAGCAAGGATCAATAGTCCAAAGTCAAGAGCAAAGCCAATTCTTGTTACAAAAATCCAAGATTCAAAGTCAGCTAGCAGGCATCTCTTCCCCTGACGAGTATGCCCTAAAGCTCAAAGAAGTATTATCTCAAATATCACAAAGTGACAATGGAGATGATGACAATGACATCACGGATGAGGTTCAATCTCATTTCGCAAATCATGATCCAGATGCTTTTATCTTCGGCGAGTTTTAATCGCACAGCTGTGTCTCAAAAGATCTCAAATCAGACAAAACCCAAATCAGATATGCAAACGGACAAGACCCAATGTTTACAGGTGTCCTAATCCTGATAATTGGGACATATGTGAATAGTGCCACCTCCCTCAAAATTCACCCTTTGATGACACGTTCCATGCTAGGAACACTCAAAAGCAAAAGCAAAGATTTCAAGCAAGACTTTCTTTTCAAAAGCAAGTGATGGTGACATGACCAAGATTTTCAAAGATGGTAACTTTACTCTCCAGCATGACTAAATTCATGCATGGCAAGAAACACGTCAAAAGTTGATACACCCAAGTCTTCAAAGTCTGTCAAGATTGGCAGAATCACGACAAAAGTCTTCAAAGCCTGACACGAATCACGACAAAAGTCGGCAAGATCTTATCTTGACGAATCTCTTCAAATCCAAAGAAGATCATTTTACTTTCCAGCTGTAAACTTGTAACAGTATTGTAATCGGCTATAAATGGCCATCCAATGTACCAATGTAGGCAGAGTCTTTTAGAGACCTGAAGAGTGAATTTTAGAGTTTTCCCAGAGTTAATTGAGAGTTTCAAAAGAGAGTTAGTCTGAGAGTTGCATAGTAGCCTGCATACTTGCTCTCATCAAGATCAATATTGTATTCAAATACTTTCATCAATCAAAGTTTCAACAATTTCAAGGTATCTTTATTATATCATGTTTTTAATAGCTCATTTGAAAAGTAAAACTGCTGAATATCAATTCTATCTTCGTAGACTAGAATTACAACAAAAGTTTGTTCAAGGAATGTATCATGTTGTTCTTCTTCCTTGTCCACCAAATAGTTATGAATATGATTGCTACAATTTATATTATATTTCTTCAATGAATTTTGAATGGAGAATTTCAATGATTCAAGGTTTATTAAATTATTATAGAGAAGAACTTTCAAAGTTAACCTGTTAGATGTTTAAGATAAACAAACTTAAAAGAGAAATTGCTAGGTACCAAAAGCAACTTGAGCGAACCAAATTACAATTAAGATTTGTAGAAGCCAAATACCCTGTTGTCCTCCCTTCTGTCTGTTTTGATTTTGATCATTTTGATTTATACCTTGTACCCATAGTCGACTATGACTGGCGCATTTACCAACTCAATTTAATAATCAAATACTATTCAAATGAACTTTCCCTGTTTGCTTATTAGTTCCAATTCCTGTCAACTTATTTTCAAATACTGTGAAGCCATTCCAAATCTAGTTAAGCCCCTCAATTCCAGTTTAGCTTAGCTTAAGCCCCAAATCCAGCTTAGCACCTGTACCTTGGGATACGTCTCTGGTATCAAAGCCAAAAGGCCGAGAGGGAAGTTAGTGAGAGAGAGACCCAAATAATAATAATAATAATAATAATAATAATAATAATAATAATAATAATAATAATAATAATAATAATAACAATAATAATAATAATAACAAAAGTTTGTTCAAGGAATGTATCCTGTTGTTCTTCTTCAACAAGGAATGTATCAAGACAATTCAATGACACTGGTCAGAAGATTCAAACAAAAGTGGTGGGATGGCTTCACAGTTGACAAGTTCTCTGAAGAGTCCCTCCTCCAATGGTTCAAAACCCATCCGGACTCTGGGTCTGGCAGCCCTAGACATGGTAGGGTTTTGACATAAGCTTTGACTTCTCTAACTATTTGAGTATGGGCATCTGTCCATGCTGGAGGGCTTTTCTTTAATCTTTGATAAAGGGGTTTGCACACAACTGTTAGTTTTTCATAGAAGTCAGAGATATAATTGAGACATCCTAAAAATCTTTGTAATTGAGTTTTATCCTTAATTTCATCAGGAAATTTATTAGCAAACTCAATTGCTCTAGAGATTGGGACTATAGTACCTTGTTTGATATTGTGTCCTAAGAATCTAATTTTTGTTTGAAATAATTTGATTTTTGGTGCTGACAACACTAATCCATTGGTTTTAATAATTTGAAAGAATTTGTAGAGATGTTTCCAATGTTGATCAATATTTTCTGAAAAGATTAAAACATCATCTATGTAAACAATTGAAAAATTTGAATAAGGATTAAAAATATCATTCATCATATTTTGAAATTCTGAAGGGGCATTTTTGAGTCCAAAGGGCATAACATTCCATTCGTAATGTCCGAAGGGAACATTAAATGCTGTTTTGTACTTGTCTTTTTCTGCGATTTGGATTTGCCAAAAACCAGATTTCATATCAAATTTTGAGAAAACATTTGCTTGAACTAGTCTTTTGAGTAAATCTCTTTTATTTGGAATTGGGTATCTTATCCACTGAAGGACTTTGTTTAAAGGTTTGTAATTAATTACAAGTCTTGGAGCTCCTCTTTCTAGTTCAGAAGCCTTCTGAACATAAAAAGCTGAACAACTCCATGGAGATTTGCTAGGTCTTACCAACCTTTTGTCTAGAAGATCTTGAATTTCTTTTTTGCAATATTCTAATAATTCATTGTTCATTTGAATTGGTCTTGCCTTTGTAGGGATTTTTCTTTCGTCAAAGTCTTTTTCATATGGTAATTCAACCATGTGAGTTTTCCTATTCCAAAAAGCATTTGGGATATTTGAGCTTACTTCCTTTTCTAATTTTTCTTTAAATTCTTTAATTCTATTTTGTAAATAAGGCTGTTGAAGTTGATGTTCAATTCTTTTAATTTGTAGATCTTCTTTGAGGTAGTTTATGTGATTTTCTTTGTTTTGAATTAAATTGACCCTTTTGGTGATTGCAGCATTTCGAATTAGGTTTAAGTTTCTAGTTTTTGCCTTTTCAATAAAAGGAAAACGAATTGTTTGACCTAAAATTGTTGTTTCTAGACCTTCATCAGTTGTCAAAAATGGATGGATTAAACTGATAAAAGGGGTTCCTAGAATCAGTTCAGTGTCTAAGTTGGTGACAACTGTGAGAAATGTTTGGATGCAGATATTATCTACACATACATGAACTTTTGGTAATTTGTATCGTATTTTCAATTTTGATCCTTCTGCTCCAGTAAGTTTTTCTTTTGATTTTTCTCAATATTTGGTAGGTATTATTCCTTGTTGAATACAGTTCATATCTGCTCCTGTATCAATCAAGGCAACTATTTGAATAGTATAAGAATCTGAGATTGCTAGAGTTATTAATGTTTTCCATTTTTGGTAGGTTACTCTAGTAATAAGTCCAATAAATTGTTCATTAATCACATTGTCTTGAATATTTTGATCGTTTTGGCTGTTTTCTCCTTTTTCTTCAATTTTGGATGGTTCCTCATTTGTAGGTTTACTCTTGAGTTCTGCAATTTCTGTTTTTAGGAGAATTATATCTTTCTTAACTTGATTTATTTCTTGTTGTAAATCTGAAATTGTTACTTCAGATTTTTGTCTTTTATCGAATCTTTGAAAAATATCTTTTATGTTATAAATGTCATTTGACTGATTATCTTTTCCTATATCTTCTTTAATTAAATCTTTGAAGATAGTAAGAAATTGAGCTTGAAGTTCTGTGTCTTCCATTTTTGCAGCTATTTCTAAAAACTCATTTTTTGTTTTTCGGGAAATCATTTGAATCTTTAATTTGTTTTTGCAGTTACAAATTTTTATACCTTCTTTTGAGATTTTACATTCTGTTTCTTCTTCACCAGAACTTGAAGTTTCTGAGAAGTCAATTTCGTCTATTTGCAAAGCTTCTTCTGAATCAGAGTCGTCAAAGTCTGAGCTATCTGATTCTGAATCAAGCATGATTTTGAGAAGTTTGTTTTTGGTTTCTTCATCAAGATTTAAAGCATTGATTTTTTGTTTGACTCGACAATCTTTTTTGTAATGTCCTGCTTTGCCACACTTGTAGCAAATAGGAAGTTTTGAGTTTTGACCTTAGTCTTTCTTGACAAATTTTCTTTTGTATTTTTTATAAGGTTTCGAGCTTGTATAGGGTTTAGAGGTGACTTTTCTATTTGGGTTTGGTCTACGTTTTTTATAATATTTTGAATATTTTTTATGATGCTTTGGCTTTTTCCCAGAAGGAGATTTGAGAGATTGGTATCCAAATTGTTCACAAAAAGATCCTAGTTCTTTCTTTGTTGTGATTTGATTCTTTTTCATTTGGGCTTTTAACCTAATATCATTACAGAGTTCTAAACCTGTGGTGTTAATCGTACTAATTAACTGTCCATAGGTTAAATCTCCATAAGGAATTTCATTACCATAAGTTTGTTTTAATATCATCTTTTGTTGCTTCTTTTTGTCTATCTAGCGCATTTTGCATTTTGTACGGAGAAGCAATAATTGTTTCTTTTCTTATTGGACTTTTTATTTCTTCCATTGGTGGTCTCTTAGCTTCTAGGGTTTTCCTATCTGCTAGAGTCCAAGTTTTTGTGACTTTATCTGTTACATTAATTTTCTTGTTAGAATTATGTTCAGTTTTGGACAAGTCAAAGTACCAATCAAAGAAATAAATATTTAATTTATGTTTGTTCATAAAAGCATAGTATTCTTCTTGAATTTGGTCTCTTTCTTGTTTGTCAAAGATTGCAAAGAAGGCTTTACGTTTGGAACTATTTTGGTCGGAATAAAAGTCTTTCCTTAGGTACTCTTTGTCAATTTCAAAGGGTTTTAATATTGTAAAAATTTGAGGATCTCTAATTTCTTCTGCAGCCATTGAGGATTGGGTTGGCGAAGCTTGTCTAGTTTCTTGTTCTTCTACGGTGTAGAAGGGTCTTGGTATTGTAGAGGATTCATCTAAATTTCTTAAATTAAGGTTTCTGAGATTTCTTTCATTTTCATGTGAGATTGGGGTTGATCGGGTAGATCTGTTTGAGCTTGAAAATTGTCTGCAGAGCAGATTGTTTCCTGAACTACTTGATGCAAAGCGTATATTTACACTTCCATCAGAATTTTGGGAAATATAATCTACTTGATGGCTTTCTATGGGTTTTGGAGGAACTGTTTCATCAAGTTTCCACTCAGAGGGTAGCTCGATGTCAGTCCACTTTATCATTTTGGGTATGACAATATTTGACTTTCTCATATCTGTTTCTAATAATAGAGTTTGACCTTTGGGATCTGTAGATTTTGCTTTTGCACTTAACAGAGTATTCATTACTCTGTAGTGAATAGGTGAACAGAGTATTTACCTGGAGACATGTCATAACCATGTGTTTTGACATTTAGGGTTAAAGCTTTTAAAAGTCCTGGATCATTAAGTGACACAGGAAAGTTTGGAAAACATTCAAAGTGAATAGGACCATTGCATAAACTTGATTCAACTAGTCCTAAAATTGAGTCTTCAAAGTTTCTGTGTCTACAATCACGTAGAGCAACAAAAACAGAGGCTTTGAGACCATTTCTGGTCAAGGGTTGAATTCCTACTTGTACTGCACCTATATGCAAATACTTGTAGTCTTTCTTTTTGTGTTCTGCTAAAGCTTTTTGAGTGAACATTTGAATAATTTGATGGTCAGAACCTACTTCAATAGTTTGTTCTTGTGTCTTAATTGAATATAAAGTTCTGAAGTCAAAGGTTCCTATTTTGTATATTTCATTGTAGCTTTTCTTGGGTAATTTCCAGTTTCCTACAATTTCAGTTAAGCTATGAGAAGACCACTCCTCACAGTTTAGCATAGTATCTAAAATACTACTCGATTCAGAAGTCATCGGGATTTAAGAGATTTTAGAGGGAGATTGACTTAATTCTTAGGCTGAGGTCTCTGATGGGGCACCCAAGCTTACCAACGGTTTCACTGCGCCTCTCTGGGACTTACTACCGGGAACACAAGTTGCTACTTCCTCAAAGGACAACCTCCTAAGGTTTGGGTCTTTCTCTCACTAACTTCCGAAATAGATGCGTCCGACATCGGATATGGTGGAATCTTAAAACAAAGATTAGCAGACGACCAACCTGAACAATTGGTTAGATTTACCTCAGGTTTATGGAACCAAGCTCAGCAAAATTATAGCATCATCAAAAAAGAAATTTTAGCTATAGTGCTATGTATCACAAAGTTTCAAGATGATCTTTTAAACAAAAGGTTTTTACTTCGCATTGATTGCAAAGCAGCAAAGTCAGTTTTAGAAAAAGATGTTCAAAACCTTGCCTCTAAACAAATTTTTGCAAGATGGCAAGCAATACTTTCAGTATTTGATTTTGACATTGCATTCATCAAAGGAGAGAGCAATTCCCTTCCAGATTTTCTTACAAGAGAATTTTTACAGGGACGATGAGTGAAAAAACCCATCCAACTTCAAAAGAATCCTATGCAATGACTCCCACAAGACCACAGCAAAGCAGACTGGTTTCCAGTCCAAATACTTTAAATGTTGCTGGACAATTAGTTCCTATCAGGAACTCTTTCACTCCCTTAGTGGAGCAATCTCAAACATTTGCTCAAAAATTTACTCAGCCAAAATCTTCTGTTTTACCTTCTTCAAGTCAAACAAAATCTTCAAACCTGCAAAAACCTTTTAAAAGCCCGTATTTTATCAAACCTGAAACCAAAACCATTCTGGTTATTGATCCAGAAATTTATGATACTGAACCGTATCAAATTCTTAGAAAAACAACTTATCCTCATTATTTTGTTACCAATGACCCAAACAAAAGCCAAAGGTTTTATCAATTTATCTTGGTTGATACCAATTCAATCACAATCACCCACAACCAAGACAAAGTAAGTGGCCAAATCTCTCATTCCAAAATTCAAATTCGCCAAATTTTAACATTCGATGATTGGAATCAACACCCAATGACTCCCAAAGTTTCAACAATTTCAAGGTATCTTTATTATATCATGTTTTTAATATCGCATTTGAAAAGTAAAATTGCTGAATATCAATGCTATCTTCGTAGACTAGAATTAGAACAAAAGTTTGTTCAAGGAATGTATCCTGTTCTTCTTCTTCCTTGTCCACCAAATAGTTATGAATTGTCAACAATTCAAACTTTTGTTGAAACTTTGTGATACATAACACTATAGCTAAAATTTCTTTTTTGATGATGCTATAATTTTGCTGAGCTTGGTTCCATAAACCTGAGGTAAATCTAACCAATTGTTCAGGTTGGTCGTCTGCTAATCTTTGTTTTAAGATTCTACCATATCCGATGTCGGACGCATCTGTTTCGACAATTTTATAGGACTCTGGGTCTGGTAGCCCGCTCTGATACCAGAGACGTATCCCAGGATACAGGTGCTAAGCTGGATTTGGGGCTTAAGCTAAGGGAAGTTAGTGAGAGAGAGACCCAAACCTTAGGAGGTTGTCCTTTGAGGAAGTAGCGACTTGTGTTCCCAGTAGTAAGTCGCAGAGAGGCGCAGTGAAACCGTTGGTAAGCTTGGGTGCCCCATCAGAGACCTCAGCCTAAGAATTAAGTCAATCTCCCTCTAAAATCTCTTAAATCCCGATGACTTCTGAATCGAGTAGTATTTTAGATACAATGCTAAACTGTGAGGAGTGGTCTTCTCATAGCTTAACTGAAATTGTAGGAAATTGGAAATTACCCAAGAAAAGCTACAATGAAATATACAAAATAGGAACCTTTGACTTCAGAACTTTATATTCAATTAAGACACAAGAACAAACTATTGAAGTAGGTTCTGACCATCAAATTATTCAAATGTTCACTCAAAAAGGTTTAGCAGAACACAAAAAGAAAGACTACAAGTATTTGCATATAGGTGCAGTACAAGTAGGAATTCAACCCTTGACCAGAAATGGTCTCAAAGCCTCTATTTTTGTTGCTCTACGTGATTGTAGACACAGAAACTTTGAAGACTCAATTTTAGGACTAGTTGAATCAAGTTTATGCAATGGTCCTATTCACTTTGAATGTTTTCCAAACTTTCCTGTGTCACTTAATGATCCAGGACTTTTAAAAGCTTTAACCCTAAATGTCAAAACACATGGTTATGACATGTCTCCAGGTGAACAACCCTTGGCTGTCATTTACCGAATTCACTACAGAGTAATGAATACTCTGTTAAGTGCAAAAGCAAAATCTACAGATCCCAAAGGTCAAACTCTATTATTAGAAACAGATATGAGAAAGTCAAATATTGTCATACCCAAAATGATAAAGTGGATTGACATCGAGCTACCCTCTGAGTGGAAACTTGATGAAGCAATTCCTCCAAAACCCATAGAAAGCCATCAAATAGATTATATTTCCCAAAATTCTGATGGAAGTGTAAATATACGCTTTGCATCAAGTAGTTCAGGAAACAATCTGCTCTGTAGACAATTTTCAAGCTCAAACAGATCTACCCGATCAACCCCAATCTCACATGAAAATGAAAGAAATCTCAGATACCTTAATTTAAGAAATATAGATGAATCCTCTACAATACCAAGACCCTTCTACACAGTAGAAGAACAAGAAACTAGACAAGCTTCGCCAACTCAATCCTCAATGGCTGCAGAAGAAATTAGAGATCCTCAAATTTTTACAATATTAAAACCCTTTGAAATTGACAAAGAGTACTTAAGGAAAGACTTTTATTCTGAGCAAAATAGTTCCAAACGTAAAGCCTTCTTTGCAATCTTTGACAAACAAGAAAGATACCAAATTCAAGAAGAATACTATGCTTTTATGAACAAACACAAATTAAATATTTATTTCTTTGATTGGTACTTTGACTTGTCCAAAACTGAACATAATCCTAACAAGAAAATTAATGTAACAAACAAAGTCACAAAAACTTGGACTCTAGCAGATAGGAAAACCCTAGAAGCTAAGAGACCACCAATGGAAGAAATAAAAATTCCAATAAGAAAAGAAACAATTATTGCTTCTCCGTACAAAATGCAAAATGCTCTAGATAGACAAAAAGAAGCATCAAAAGAAGATATTCAAAAACTCATGGAACAAAACAATTTTACAAACCAGTATTTAGATACAGTAGGAACCCAATTGGACCGTATAGAAACAATAGTTAGGTCTGAACCTAGACCAGACCCAAAAGGAAAAAAATAAAGAAATCAATGAGCCTATACTCAAACCCTTTCAACCAGATGAAAACCTTTCTTTAAAAAATGATAGTCAACTACTAGAAGAAATTGAACAACATTTAAAAAGATTAAATTTAAGTGAACCCACTAGTTCAAATCCTTCAAACTCAATGAGAATCAATACCCTTTCTGACCTTAGGGAAGATTCAGATAGTGACTCTGACGTCAGCCAAATTGAAGAAAATTTCAAAATAGAAAAACTAAAGTTTCCCCCTTCAAGAAATTATTATCCAAGACCGACTCCAATAGATTTACAATTTGAAGAAGCAAAACTTGAAAAACATGCTGGATATTCTGCTGGTACTTTGTACGAGTGGAACATAGACGGCATGAGTGAATACAGAATCATCCAACACATCAATGAAATGTTAATGGTTAGCAATGTTTACAAAAATACAAAAACAGATAGAGAAATCGGTAACATCCTCGTAGCAGGATTTACTGGCCAATTGAAAGGATGGTGGGATAATTATCTCAGATCTGATCAACGTAATCAAATTTTAAGCAGTGTAAAAATAGAACAAACAACTGGTGCAATGATTGTTGACCAGCAAAATCTGCCTGTAACCGATGTAGTAGCGACACTTTGTTACTCCATCATGACTCACTTTATAGGTGATCACAAAGCAATCAAAGATAGAATGGCCGAATCCCTTACAAATCTAAGATGTAAAAAGCTTCAAGATTTTCATTGGTACAAAGATGTTTTCCTTTCAAAAGTCATGCTTAGAACGGACTCAAACCAACCTGTATGGAAAGAAAAATTCATATCAGGATTACCAAATCTTTTTGCTGAAAAAATTAGACAAATTAAAGTTAAAACAAACTTATGGTAATGAAATTCCTTATGGAGATTTAACCTATGGACAGTTAATTAGTACGATTAACACCACAGGTTTAGAACTCTGTAATGATATTAGGTTAAAAGCCCAAATGAAAAAGAATCAAATCACAACAAAGAAAGAACTAGGATCTTTTTGTGAACAATTTGGATACCAATCTCTCAAATCTCCTTATGGGAAAAAGCCAAAGCATCATAAAAAATATTCAAAATATTATAAAAAACGTAGACCAAACCCAAATAGAAAAGTCACCTCTAAACCCTATACAAGCTCGAAACCTTATAAAAAATACAAAAGAAAATTTGTCAAGAAAGACTCAGGTCAAAACTCAAAACTTCCTATTTGCTACAAGTGTGGCAAAGCAGGACATTACAAAAAAGATTGTCCAGTCAAACAAAAAATCAATGCTTTAAATCTTGATGAAGAAACCAAAAACAAACTTCTCAAAATCATGCTTGATTCAGAATCAAATAGCTCAGACTTTGACGACTCTGATTCAGAAGAAGCTTTGCAAATAGACGAAATTGACTTCTCAGAAACTTCAAGTTCTGGTGAAGAAGAAACAGAATGTAAAATCTCAAAAGAAGGTATAAAAATTTGTAACTGCAAAAACAAATTAAAGATTCAAATGATTTCCCGAAAAACAAAAAATGAGTTTTTAGAAATAGCTGCAAAAATGGAAGACACAGAACTTCAAGCTCAATTTCTTACTATCTTCAAAGATTTAATTAAAGAAGATATAGGAAAAGATAATCAGTCAAATGACCTTTATAATATAAAAGATATTTTTCAAAGATTCGATAAAAGACAAAAATCTGAAGTAACAATTTCAGATTTACAACAAGAAATAAACCAAGTTAAGAAAGATATAATTCTCCTAAAAACAGAAATTGCATAACTCAAGAGTAAACCTACAAATGAGGAACCATCCAAAATTGAAGAAAAAGGAGAAAACAGCCAAAACGATCAAAATATTCAAGACAATGTGATTAATGAACAATTTATTGGACTTATTACTAGAGTAACCTACCAAAAATGGAAAACATTAATAACTCTAGCAATTTCAGATTCTTATACTATTCAAATAGTTGCCTTGATTGATACAGGAGCAGATATGAACTGTATTCAACAAGGAATAATACCTACCAAATATTGCGAAAAATCAAAAGAAAAACTTACTGGAGCAGAAGGATCAAAATTGAAAATACGATACAAATTACCAAAAGTTCATTTATGTGTAGATAATATCTGCATCCAAACATTTCTTACAGTTGTCACCAACTTAGACACTGAACTGATTCTAGGAACCCCTTTTATCAGTTTAATCCATCCATTTTTGACAACTGATGAAGGTCTAGAAACAACAATTTTAGTTCAAACAATTCGTTTTCCTTTTATTGAAAAGGCAAAAACTAGAAACTCAAAATATTGCATGGATCATCTCGTGGGATATAATTGTATCTCCACCAAATCAAGACAATTCAATGACACTGGTCAGAAGATTCAAACAGAAGTGGTGGGATGGCTTCACAGTTGACAAGTTCTCTGAAGAGTCCCTCCTCCAATGGTTCAAAACCCATCCTCAATATTGGAAGCAAGGATCAATAGTCCAAAGTCAAGAGTAAAGCCAATTCTTGCTACAAAAATCCAAGATTCAAAGTCAGCTAGCAGGCATCTCTTCCCCTCACGAGTATGCCCTAAAGCCAGTAAAGTCACCATCTTTGAAAATCTTGGTCATGTCACCATCACTTGCTTTTGAAAAGAAAGTCTTGCTTGAAATCTTTGCTTTTGCTTTTGAGTGTTCCTAGCATGGAACGTGTCATCAAAGGGTGAATTTTGAGGGAGGTGGCACTATTCACATATGTCCCAATTATCAGGATTAGGACACCTGTAAACATTGGGTCTTGTCCTTTTGCAGATCTGATTTGGGTTTTGTCTGATTTGAGATCTTTTGAGAGACAGCTGTGCGATTAAAACTTGCCGAAGATAAAAGCATCTGGATCATGATTTGCGAAATGAGATTGAACCTCATCCGTGATGTCATTGTCATCAACTCCATTGTCAGTTTGTGATATTTGAGATAATACTTCTTTGAGCCACTTTCATCAATCAAAGTTTCAACAATTTCAAGGTATCTTTATTATATCATGTTTTTAATATCGCATTTGAAAAGTAAAATTGCTGAATATCAATTCTATCTTCGTAGACTAGAATTACAACAAAAGTTTGCCTTTTATAGCCGATTACAATACTGTTACAAGTTTACAGCTGGAAAGTAAAATGATCTTCTTTGGATTTGAAGAGATTCGTCAAGATAAGATCTTGCCGACTTTTGTCGTGATTCGTGTCAGGCTTTGAAGACTTTTGTCATGATTCTGCCAATCTTGGCAGACTTTGAAGACTTTGGTGTATCAACTTTTGACGTGTTTCTTGCCATGCATGAATTTAGTCATGCTGGAGAAACTCGCCGAAGATAAAAGCATCTGGATCATGATTTGCGAAATGAGATTGAACCTCATCCGTGATGTCATTGTCATCATCTCCATTGTCACTTTGTGATATTTGAGATAATACTTCTTTGAGCTTTAGGGCATACTCGTCAGGGGAAGAGATGCCTGCTAGCTGACTTTGAATCTTGGATTTTTGTAGCAAGAATTGGCTTTGCTCTTGACTTTGGACTACCTAATTCGAAATGCTGCAATCACCAAAAGGGTCAATTTAATTCAAAACAAAGAAAATCACATAAACTACCTCAAAGAAGATCTGCAAATTAAAAGAATTGAACATCAACTTCAACAGCCTTATTTACAAAATAAAATTAAAGAATTTAAAGAAAAATTAGAAAAGGAAGTAAGCTCAAATATCCAATCAACACCCAATGACTGCCAAACGGTTTTCTCAAGATTTTATTCCTCAACACTATACTTACTGGGATTATATTGATGCCTGGTCAAATGTTTTTTATCTTCAAAATAAAAACAGGCAGCATTCCTGGTTTGTTTTCTTTTGCAAAAACTTTCGCCCAAAATTTCCTTCATGGTTCAAATCATGGTGGCAGTACTTCGGTGCAACCGAAATTATTTTGCCTCCACCAATGAAAAGCTTATTCAAATTCTTTCAAGAAAATTGTGAACTTTCTATCATCAAACCCTTTGATGCAATTTGGCTACTATGCAACTCTCAGACTAACTCTCTTTTTGAAACTCTCAATTAACTCTGGAAAAACTCTGAAATTCACTCTTCAGGTCTCTAAAAGACTCTGCCTATATTGGACTATGACTGGTGTATTTACCAACTCATAGTAACCTACCAAAAATGGAAAACATTAATAACTCTAGCAATTTCAGATTCTTA